>NC_079451.1:41605508-41823008 GCF_903798145.1 Danio aesculapii | reverse complement strand
TTAATATACTCGCTTCACATGTCTGTTTCTGATGTAGGAAGCATATATATTTATATTTAAGGGTCTCTTTCTTTCTTTACTTTAACATCCCCGGCTAAAATGGTTGCTATCTCGCCTTGCATGAAAGCCCAAGGCACGTTTGACCCTACCAGGGGACATTTCTCTCCGCTGGGGCAGTACACCTCTCCTGTGGCCCCCTGCGCTTTAATGCTCTCCCTGGAACACGGGAAACAAAACTTGTGGTTGGGAACTGACGGGCACTGTACGAAGTGTGTGTCTTCTAAACGTTCGTGGCAGATAGTACAACACAAGGGTCCGTTATTGGCCATGGGTGAGTCTGGAATGTTCTGAGGATGCACCTGATCCATGCCCTGATGCGAACCCGATTGGGACGGCGTCCCGGAGAGGCCAATCTCCCCATTCCTGGATGCCAAACGGCGCTGTCCGGAGACCGAGGCGGGGGAGACTGGACTGCTACTGTTATGTCGAGTGGATGTGGTGGAGTGCACAGAGTTGCTGTCCTTTGGTGAGTGTGCATTACCCAAAGTGTCTGCCACTGACATAAGCGCAGCCATGGGGGATTGTCCGTTCTGGGGGGCTGATTCGGGTGGGGTGGCTCGGCTAGAGTGTACTGACCCCAATGGTGGAGGTCCGCCGTGAGAGGCTGCGAAAGAGCCCGATGCCATGGTCAGTTTGAGTGCCTCGCTCTGACTCGCCATCCACTGCTGTCTCTGCTGCTCGCCCTCTGCCGAGTCCGGTTCTGGTGAGGCTTTACGTTTACGAACACCTGTTCTTAGCGCACTGCCCGACGCCACGGCCCGGGGCATGTTGACCAGCGCTGAGGGCAGCAGAGGGCAGCTGGCATCAATGTAAGGCTGAGGAAGCATTTCACCCCCGAGCCCCTCCTTAAAGAAACGCACAGACTCCGGGAGTAAATCACCCAGCAGCCTCCAGTCACCAGAGCTGTGCTTTTTCTCATATTCCAGGTACTTAAAACCAGAGGAAAGCCCTCTGCCAAAGTCTTTCATGCAGTCCTGGTACATCTGTTTAGCCACACCGGACGCACTGGAAAACACATTCCCAGATCCACTGGGATACTCAATAAAGATTTTCAGCTCATAGTCCATGCCGGGCTTGGAAGTGGCATCGAATGCAAACACTCTACCTAGAAGTGAATGGTCTTTCTTGAACCTCACGTCAAAAGGAGTGCAATTAGAAAGCGTGATCAGCGTGTCTCTTACAATTTTGGGTTTATTTGTCCATTCCTCTGACCTGTTCCTCAAACTTTCACCGAGTTCAGTCAGAGCTTCAGCGTTACGCTGTTTCTCTTTCAGATCTCTCTCTTGGTCCGTGCTGGACACAGAGCCGGGTCGTTTACCTTGTTCAGAGAGCGCGAGCGCGGGTCCCATGCTGGCCGGGGCTGGCGGGGCTCGTCCAGACAGGCTGTGCTGCGCTATACTCGCCGCCGACGGTGGGCCGTTCAGGAGGGTCTGCGGGAGGAGATTCGGCGGCACGCTCATCTGCCCCGACACCGCCACCAGTCCGTGATTGCGACGTGAGTTTGGGCTCTGTCGGTTAAGCTCGGGGGGTCCGTCGTCAGATTTGGGGAAGCCGTTTGGTCCACCGAGCCCGTTCGGAAGCCTGTGCGCGCCGATGCTGGAATAATCAAAGCGCGATCTTTCGGTGGCGAGCGCGTATCGGTCCAAGCCGGACTGTTGCTGCTGCTGCTGCTGTTGCTGCGATTTAGACGAGCCGTCCACATGGTTCATCTGCACAGACTCCTTGGATGACATGCCCGCTTGTGCTTTGACCGCAGGCGGCGGCGCTGGACCCGGGGATCTCCCCTCCTGGAAGCCATGAGCCCGCTTCAGATGGCGCGCGGTCTCGATAACAAACTCGATCCGATCCGCGCCCTCGTAATTCACGCAACCCCTGCACACGGGCTCCGTAAAATCCCAAATCATCGCCCACGGCATGCGCGGCAGGTCGCACAGATAACACGACTGTCTCCTCGACGAGGAGACCTGCGCCGAAGACATGTTGAGCTGCTCCTCTCGGACCCGTTATACGGTTACTAGGAGGCGAATGCGCCTCTTCTGCTGCTCGGAATGCCACCTGGCTGGGCCGGTGACGTCAGCACCACGTTCCGCAGTTCCTTTTTCTGTTACAAATGACAAGCCACTTGTTGCCATGCGAGTGCGCATGCGCTAACCACTCCCTAACAAATCTTCTGAATGGACCGAGAAACGCGCACAGCCAACATGTATGGCAAGCCAATAAAGCATTCAATGCGTCACAACATAATATTTTCTATTTCCTTACTTGCACTTTTTACGTGACCAAAAGTCTATACTGTATCGATTTATTTAGCATTTATTTATTTGATAGGCTACTAGTATTTGTTTACTTGCGTCTAGTTACTCAGTATCTGTAACTAATTCATTATTATAGTAACAAAATACAATTATGTTCATTAGTATCTAGAATTTCTTAACAAGCAGCATTAAGCAATATTTATTAAATAAATACACCAAAACCAGGTCTAAATCTACAAAAATATCACTATAGAGTTAATCAGATAAATAATTATAACTTAATTACTGAACCAATACTTGTCATTATAAATTGTAGAATGAAAACTAGAATCATGCAATGGTCATTATTGGATCTAACAAATACTTTTCAAACGTAAAAAAAAAGTTAATGTTTAAGCAGCTTGCCATGCATCACTGGCCCCGGTATGCTTCAGACAAGAGCCAGAGTTGTGGGTGGAAAATCTGAGGTATTCATGTTTCTTCCAGAGTCTGTTAGCACTGCTGAAATATTATTGGTTGATATTATGTGGTCCTATTAATAATGTAAGATCATGTTATAAAAATGCTTATGCTGCCAAAATTCGTGTATGATTTACAGCAATAAAAAAAGCACACATTCTTGGACATATTTGGACATGTTAAAAGATCAGTGGTTTTGCATTATGAAATCTATCAATATTTACTTTAAATAAGGAAGTATCGAGCCCTGCCCCAAAAGCTCTGTTCTCACAGTCTATTCTCTGTTTAACTACAACCAGTAGACGATGCAAAAAAAAAAAAAAAACTCGCCCTGTTATACAACAACACAAGAGGGTGGAAAAACCAAGAGAAGAAAAAAAGAAGCAAGGGAGGTCTGGAGGAGAGAAGAAACACCATTTATTGCAATCCCTGCATTCTGCTGGCACCGAAAGAAGCTGAGCCTTTTTCCAATCCAAAAAAAAACATCACAACCAAGCAACACAACAGTTAAATCTGTGAATGTCTTCTGAAAATGATATATTTGTTATTAGGTATTAACATTAGGTATTAACAAACCAAAAGTTGGACATCAAAATGATAATCTAACCACTGCTGATATGGTAGGCAGACCGTTAAAAACCGGAAACAATTCCAACAGTATTTGTGCTCTGCACTCGTGACTTGGATCGTGTAAATGAGCTCAACGCCTTTCATTTGTGACCCAAATTAACAAGACAAAGAAACAAGTCTTTGTGGGAATTATCTAGCACTGAAATGAGTGAACTGACCTTAAAGGGATAGTTCAGCCAAAAAAATTAAAACCCACTCGCTATTTACTCTGCCTCAAGTAGTTTCAAACAATTATTCATTTATTATTCTTTTGAAGACTAAATAAGATATTTAGAAAAAAAGGTGAAAACCACTGAATTCCATAGTAGCAAAAATACTATGACTAGGGCTGCATGGTATTGGGTAAAAATGACATTGTGATATTTTGTTTTTGTGCAATATATATTGTGATATGAAAACAATTTCACCACATGGCTTTAAACAGCTCAATTTGGAAAAAAACAATTTTTATTTTGATTTGGGTGATTTTGTAAGGGGGTGAATCTTGCATGCTGCAAGTGGCGTAGCGGGTAGCGCTGTCGCCTCACAGCGCTGTCGCCTCACAGCAAGAAGGCCGACTGGGTCAGTTGGCATTTTTGTGTGGAGTTTGCATGTTCTCCCTGTGTTCATGTGGGTTTCCACCAGGTGAATTAGGTGAATGGTCTGTAGGTCTATAGCCTATGTGTGTATGTCCTGGTCCTCCGGGTTGGGGGTTGAGCATTAGGCTAACGACCCACCTCGTAAAAATTAAATGTTATGAAACACCAATACAGTGCGGTTAAATATCAAATTCGATATAAAAGGAATGGGAATAAGTAAGTGAATCATGTATAAACAAATAATTAACAAATTGCAAGCAAAAATAATTACAAAAGAGCAAAGGAAAAAAACAGTGCTTTATGATGTTCTGGAGAGTCAAACGATAATCAGGTATGGAAATTACACAATGAAATGTAGCTAAAATAACACTGTATATGCTTCACTGTATTAATTCAGTAAATTAGTTTAAGTTACAAATGTACTTTTTGCACCCTAACGCTTAAAATGAAGTTGAAATGCCTTATTCTCAACTGTTCTGCTGATCAACTATAATCCCAATTCAACATTTCAGATCCTATCGATGCTAAAATGATAAACACTACCTGACAAAAGTCTTGTCGTCGATCCCAGTTGTAAGAATAACAAATAATAACTTGACTTCGAGTTGATCATTTGAAAAGTGGCAGAAGGTAGATTTTTCTGATGAATTGTCTGTTGAACTGCATCTCAATCATCACAAATATTGCAGAAGACCTAATGGAACCCGCATGGACCCAAGATTCTCACAGAATCAGTCAAGTTTGGTGAAAGAAAAATCATGGTTTGGGGTTACATTCAGTATGGGGGCGTGCAAGAGATCTGCAGAGTGGATGGCAACATTTAGCCTGAGATAAAGAGATTTGTGCTGCCCTTTACATTACAAACCACAGGAGAGGGCAAATCCTTCAGCAGGATAGCGCTCCTTCTCATACTTCAGCCTCCACATCAAAGTTCCTGAAAGCAAAGAAGGCTAAAATGCTCCAGGATTGGCCAGCCCAGTCACCAGACATGAACATTGAGCATGTCTGGGGTAAGATGAAGGAGGAGGCATTGAAGATGAAGCCAAAGAATCTTGATGAACTCTGAAAGTCCTGCAAGAACGCTTTCTTTGTTTCTATATCGAAATAGATATCTTTATCGTTTAACATGGAAAATAATTACCAAGATTGCATTTTTGCCATATCGCCCAGCCCTCCACGCAAATGATAAACCTTCACTCGTAGGTTCAAATTTGAAATTAATCCACCATGTTGTTAACTGTAATGTCTGGTCAACTATAATCACAACTACATTGCAGATGCCTGCGATGTGACTATTGCGGACTCGCACATTGCGATATCGATGCTGAAACGATATACTGTGCAGCCCTAAAATGAATGATCAGTTTTGGATGAAATATCCCTTTAAAATAAAGCCAGCACTACACAAGATTATATATAGAATAGTCCTATTTCATTTTTATTCTCAAATTCATCGCAAAAAATCATTTAATTTGTATTTTAGGTGCAAAATATGCAATCCTGTTAAATACTATGCGTTTGCAGTCTGCCTGTAAAGGATATTTCACCCTCCTTTCCTTTCACTGAGGGATATTTCGCTGTCCCTGTAGTCTTCTCATGAATACAGATCACCCTGAGGCTTGGCGCTCTCTCTTTCTCTCTCTCTCTCTCACACACACACAGAGAGAGAGAAAGAGAGAGGCACATACATGCATATATGCAGGAATGCACACACACTAGCGCACGCACACTCCGCATGGAAAGTTTTCCATGTTCATCTTTCCAGCAGCTTATCGCAGGGGTTAACTCTCAGCTTCCGCTAAGTGGCTGGCGGGCTGCCAGAGTGAGGGATTCTGGGAAAAGGCGAGTCCTGCCAAGTACAAACTGCCAACATTAAGCAGGCCTGACAGCCTCTCTCCTCCACCAAACCTGGCAGCCATTCAAAGTGCTCTTTCATTTGAGACGCTGGCGGGCGGCCAGATGCATGCAGATTTACTTTACCTATTCTCAGATGGAGCTGATAGAGACCGCCCCGCAGTTGCCATGGGAACCAGAGGCTGCTCAGAGACTTCCCAGAGCTGCTCGTGTGTGCACATCTTGTGTCGAGCGCTCGCTAACCTGCAGATGTATGACTTTCACTCTCTCTCTCACTTGTTTTTTTAGAAGAGCTCTTACTGTTACCCAGAACAAAAGAAAGGAAGAAATGCCACCAAAAAAACTCTATAAATACTGTATGGAAAAGAATATGAGATCTGGGTTTGAGTACATTTTTAGTATTTGATCATTTTATAAAAGGTCGGATAAAAATTTCAAGTAAAATATAGTAATTTAGAGATGTTCCCTCCTCTCAGAAAATGACAATTGGTCATAATAACATCCACCCAGTGTTGATTTCTTAGCTAAACATTAAAGCAGTGGTTCTCAAACTTTTTTCTCCAAGTACCACCTCAGAAGTATCACCATAATGACCAGTATTGAAATACAGTAGCATAGTAGACCAAATTAAGCAGCTAAAGCTTTGCACAGTTCAAAAGCAAGGCAGATTAATTCCTGTTATTATGAATATTTATTACTGTCAGCCATTATAAACATTATAAATAGTTTGAGCATTAACACTGTACTGTTCTTACAGGTAAAAAGAATGTTTAAATAAAAATGTGCTTCTAAAAGTTAATTAGAAATGGCACTGTTCTTAAACAGTAAAAAGAAAACTGCTGTACTTAAATGTAAAGTATTAACATATAGTAGCCTATTCTTCAAAACCTGGGAATGTTCCTCGGACCTTATAAATATAGGCTGTATGTCATCATATTCATGTATAAACTCTTTTTGATAAATTCTGAAATATGTTGAATGTATGATTTTTTGTATATCTACAGGTCTATTAACTTGTATTTTAAATATATGAATTGGATTTACATATTTAAATTAGAAATTAGATCGGCTTGCTGTGCATTAGAGTAGGCTTGGTGTGTCAGAAAAGCAAGTGATTAAACCATACCTGTCAACATTGGGAGATAAAAATACGGGATATGCCACCAACAACCGTTACAAATATTGGGAAGAGATTAGCTTCAAATGATAAAATACATAAACATTAGGACATTGAAAATAATATAAAAGGTTTAGCCTATTGAAATCAATTTACTGATCATGTCGGTGTTATCGTACGCGTTAAAAGTGTGTTCATTTTTTTTACTTTAATTAGTCAGTGTTTCCTTCGCGTACCACAGTTTGAGAACCACTGGTCTAAATCATCCATTGTGGGATTGGATTGCACCACCCTCTGGTCGGCCATCTGTTTCTTTAATATATAGTAAATGTAAGGATCACACTGCAAAGCCTCTTTCTATTAAACTTATCTGTACTCGTGAACTAACAGATTTGGACTTATCGACTGACTGGGACAGGGTATGATTTAATCTGATCTTAACTTCTAAAAACTTAGCTCATCATCTTATCCATGGTAAAGTCATACACAGAGTATACATAACTCCTTATAAGATGTTTAACTGCAGTCGAACTACACCTGTCATATCTGTAACACTGTATCTTCAGGTACTTCAGGAAATGTCTAACTGTTGTCAACTTGTGGTCTTATGAGAATTCTGTTTTGTCCTACAAGTTGATCATGTCTTCTCAATGACGATTTTAATATCTGTATAAGTACATTAAAGAGGAGAATGTTGTTTGCTTGTTTTACAGCTGCAAAGAAGGCAACCATACAAAACTGGTTTACTCTGCACATATGTGCAAAAACATTTTTGGATTCATAGTCTCCTTATAATAGTAACTTGTGAAGGTACAACAGCACAAATCAGGGTTCATACACATTTTTCGACTAAAATTCCATGACTTTTCCATGGTTTTTCCAAGTCTTTCAAGTCAATTTTCATGACCTAATGTTTCATGCAATGTCTACATATGCGTGGTAAAAGAAAAATAATGCATGTTCGAATTTATTACAGCATATCGTAAAACATGCAGAAATCTACTTGGTTTCAATTTATATCTATGTAAAATTGATTTTTATAATGCTTCCACCGCACTAATAATATGAGAGTATGTGATTGGCTGAGGACAGAACAGAAGTAAATAACCTATATTCCTATATAGTATACAGATATCTGTTTTTCCATGACTGTTCCAAAACTTTGTGGGTTTTTCTATTTTTTCAAAACTTTTCCAGGCCTGGAAAATGCCATGTCAAAATTTCATGACTTTTTCAGGTTTTCCATAACCGTATGAACCCTGACAAATTAATAAGGCTACACTTAGAACCATTGATGCATGGCAATGTTTTTCTTTCAACATTTTAGGCTTTATGAAGGGTTTTTTCCTCTCTCTCTTTTCAGACTGAAAAATAGTTTGTTTGAATGTCTGTTATTTTGTTAATTAAGACAATAAAAAGTTGATCAAAAATGGTCTATGAATGACAAGATTTGTATTTTGAATTTTTGGAAGAAATATCATCAATCAATCTTTTCTTATTATGTACTTAATTTTTGTTATTTTCATGGTACTAAGATGCAAATAGAAGTAGCATTTGATAAACCATATTATTTTGGATTGCATTTGTATTGCAATTGGCATACAATTCCACATTAACATATTAATAGAACTAATCAGTTTTGCCAATGGATGATGCACACAAAAACAAAAATTCATAAATCCAATGACAATATAGGTATCACTTTATTTTGATGGTCCCTTTAACGCATTTTGTTGAACTTAAGTTACATTGCATCTACATGCCAACTAATTCTCAATAGATTTTAAGTAGACTGTTAGGTTGGGGTTAGGGTTAGTGTAAGTTGACATGTATTTGCAAAGGAGCAGTACGAGCAGATATTAAGCAGACAGTCTACTAATACTCAAATGAGAAGAAATTGGCATGTAGTCGCAATGCAACTTTTAGTCAACAAAATGTGCAATAGGGGCCATCAAAATAAAGCGTTACCAATAAGGATGGTAAGACTGCTCAAGTCATCAGCGCCAAGATTCTGTAAAAACCTTTCCAACATGATGCATAATGATTTGGTTCTCACTGGTCAGTCGCCAATTCACACACTATTGCATTTACATGGAAGTCTAAAAAACTTCAAATAGCACCATTGTACAAATAGCATTGCTATGCTACACATTTAAAAAGCCATAACACTTCTAGGTACTTTTTGTTAGTATCAGATGCAAATCTGTTTTCCCAATGACAGTTAAATACACTTAACAGAAGTCTAAAACATATCAAATAGCACCATTGTACACACACATATTAAAATATATCAAATAAAATAAAAAAATAGCTTATACACATTTAAGAAGCCATGACACTTCTAGATACTTTTTGTTAGTATCAGCTGCAAATCTGTTTTCCCAATGACAGTTAAATACACTTAACAGAAGTCTAAAACATCAAATAGCACCATTGTACACACACATATTAAAAAATATAAAATAAATGTAAAAAAATTGCTTATACACGTTTAAGAAGCCATGACACTTCTAGATACTTTTTGTTAGTATCAGCTGCAAACTGTTATCTGTTTTCCTAATGACCGTTAAATACACTAAACAGAAGTCTAAAACATATCAAATAGCACCATTGAACACACACATATTAAAATATATAAAATAAATGTAAAAAAATAGCTTATACACATTTAAGAAGCCATGACACTTCTAGGTACGTTTTGTTAGGATCAGCTGCAAAATGTCTTCTGTTTTCCCAATGAAAGCTAAATAAACTAAACCGAAGTCTAAAAAGCGTTAAATAGCAGCATTGTACGCACACACACATATATTAAAATATATTTAAAAAAACATTGCTAATACACGTTTAAAAAGCCCTGACACTATTAGGTACTTTTCAATAGCGTCAGCTGCAAACGGTCTCCTGCTTGCCTAACGATAGCTAAATAAACTACAGTTTGAATGTTCTTGCTCCTCATGACAAATATTCTTCAAGGAGGCCCAAATAAATTAGCAGATGTGGCGCAGAAAGTGTTTGGAGCACAATCAAAAAAGCACGTCTGTATTTTTGAGAACTCCCCCTGCAACATCACAGTCCAAGAACAAAATCTAAGCACCAACATCAACGCGCTGCTTCTCGTGCTGTCATTCTGATGAGTTGTGTTAAGGCACCAAGGGACACTTGAGCAAAACTTGGTCGTATTTTATTTTATTTTTTTCCAAGTGGCTTGCTTATGGAACATTACGGAGGCATGTTTAAATGAAAAAGACAAGACGGTCTAACCAAGCTCCATAAATAAAAGAAAAGCATTCTTTTGGCTTGGGAAAAGAAGAAGTAGGGCCACTACTATGGTTACACGCTGTGTAGCATGAAACACGAAAGGGCCGAGGGCTTGTGTGCCTTCCTGCTCTGAAAACAAGATCTATTATTACCTGGACTGCTCTGGTTGGCTGTTGTCTGCTGTTGCCATGGCAAACCTCTTTACCCCAACCGACTGCAAGGCGCATCTCTCGGGAGACCTCCGGTTATTAGGGCTCTGGTCCTGAAGTCTGCCATTTCCTGAAAAGAGAGAAGATATGGCAAGGATCAGCCGGGGCACTGGACACCTGCCGCAGTCAGAACACACACCGCTGCAGGCCTGCGACTCTAACAAGGCCCCGTGTGTTTCAGCCAGTCATCAATTCTGCACAAATCCAGCATGCTTTGCCAACAGGCCCGGATCATAAATACGTGATACTCGCCAACACTTATTCTTACAGTCTGTCAGGCCATGACTGTAAATGGAGAGAGTCAAATGGAGTCCGCGGAGGGGGGAAACCTCATATCGCGCAGATGTAAAATATCTCTTTCCTGAGCCCTATTAGGAGGCCGGAGAGTGGAATGCTCTCCCTGCGGCACTGCGGAATGCAGACGAAAGGAAACAAAGCTATATAAATACACAGGACAAGGGTTTCTCAATCCTCCAAAAACAACAGTAGAGCGCTCCTGACCGTAATCATTTCCTTAAGGTCAAAAAGGCACAGTAAGGAGGGACTGGAACAACAGCAGCGCGCCTCCAGCGGGCCCCAGTGTCTGGCTAACAGGGAACATGAGGCCCTCAAGCTTCTTGAATATGGTTAAACGAGCAGCTAAAGTCTCATGACTCGGCGGCAAACAAAGCCTCCTGTATCGCAAAACCCTCAGCGCTGGGAGAGAACAAGCAGACATGCAAAAACAATCACTGCTGATAATGATTGCTAAAAAAGATGTGCTTTAAAATGGCTGGGTATTTAACATCATTCAGGGTATGTGCAGGAACCCTACAGGTAATTTCAATACCATTTTAAGACTTTTTAAAGACCTTCTCAGAATATTTTAAGACCTCATCACCACCTCAAAAGTATCAAATCTTTACTTAATAAACAGTTATAGTGAAATAAATCAATGGAGCGCAACCATGCAACAGAACTCAGATAAGCTCTGTAGAAACAAAGCTTGAAAGAATAAATTAAATCAAAGGCAAGATTTATTTTAATATCTGACACATTTACCTTTACTATGCCAAAAAGGAACATGTACGTCTACGAATGAACAAAATACGAACGACAGAGGTTGCTGCCGTAGCAGTTTTGACAAATTCAGCTGTCGTGTTGGGTAGTGGTTCGGCTGGTGGTGCATAATAACTGGCGTTGGACGACTGCAGCTGTTCTCTGCTGCCAACAGTGGCCTTTACAGTGTTTAGGTCCATCGACGATATACTAATTTTCTTTTTACAATACGTACAGTAGGCCTTGCGGTTGTTTTCAGCGACAGGCTTTAGCCACTGTTTAAACTTGTCTTTCTCCAACCAAGAGTATGCAAACTAACATTTTCCCATTTTGCCGTCTGTTTCGCTCAATGGTTTCGCTACATGTAGATAGTGTCATATTTCCTTCCTGCGTTTGTCGCAAATTACATTTATTTATATTTATTATAAACGTATTTCTGCTTTCTCGAAGTCAAACGCTTTGGACAACGCTTGAACAAAAATTAAGACCTCATAAAACACGATTCAGACTTTTTAAAGACTTTCTTCTCAGAATATTTTAAGACCTCATCGTCACTTCAAGTTCTAATCAGTATCAAACCTTCAACTTAATAAAGAGTTGTAGTGAAATAAATCAATGGAGCGCAACCATGCAACAGAACTCAGATATGCTTGGCAGAAACAAAGCTTGAAAGAATAAATTAAATCAAAGGCAAGATTTATTAAAATATTTAACACATTTACCTTTACTATCCCGTAAACGAACATGTACGTCTACGAACGAACAAAATACGAACGAAAGAGGTTGCTGGCGTAGCCGCTTTGACAAATTCAGCTGTCGTGTTGGATAGTGGTGTGGCTGGTGGTGCATAATAACTGGCATTGGACGACTGCAGCTGTTCTCTGCGGCCAACAGTGGCCTTTACAGCATTTATGTCCATCGATGATATACTAATTTTCTTTTTACAATACGTACAGTAGGTCTCGCGGTTATTTACAGTGACAGGCTTCCGCTGTTTAAAGTTGTCTTTCTCTAACCAGTCGTCGGCAAACTTACATTTTTCTATTTTGCTGTCTGTTTCGCTCTATGGTTTCGCTACAAGTAGATAGAGTCACATCTCCTTCCTGCATTTGTTGCAAATTACATTTATTTAGATTTATTATAAATATATTTATGCTTTTTTGGGAGTCAAACACTTTGGGCAACGCTTGAACAAAATAAGACCTCATAAAACACTATTCAGACTTTAATACCTTTTAGGAGTCTTAATTTTCCCATTATTGATTAATCAACTTTTAATACTTTAAGACCCTGCGAACACCCTGGTATCCACATCATTCAACATATTCATTTTTAAATGTTGTCTGTATTTGATAAAACAGCAAGTTTTTAATTCTGATAATTTTTTATATATATATATTTCCAAGTGTTGTTAATATCATTAGCATCCAAAAGATTTTTTTTTTTGCCCATTACATTCCAATGTAGCCACATCTGTCTTTGTTTTTGTTTACTCCATAGTTTACTCCATTCTAAGAGATACATTTTTCGATTTTCTCAAACAAATCAAGGTAAGTGCGCAAAGGTCTATAATTTGCTGTTTTACTCCATAAAAAAAATTCAAAAACAATTTTTTTTTTCCACAGGCTTTTTTAAAGGGTTAATGGTGCCAACCGATGATCAACAGTAAAAATGACAAATTTAATGAAGAACCCCCCAGTTTAAATCAATGGCTGCTTGCAGTCTGCAACATAATCCCACTTGAGGCTTTCTCCACAACTATGAAGAACAAACGTTTTTTATTTTATCAGACCTGGGACCCTTTCTTTGATTATTTAGGAACCTCTAAGACTAAAAGCTTATCTGTTAGACTCAGCCTGGACAAAAGAATATGCCTCTTTGTAATATAATTTTGTATTGTATGTCATTTTTCTATTATTATTTTATTTTTATGTTTATTTAATTATAATTTAATTGTATTTATTATTATTATTATTATTTTTTTATGTGGGGGTCAATTCAAATTACATGTATGATAGATATTAACTTTTTACTCAATGTAATATTCTGACATGTTTTTGCACTAAAAATGTTAAATAAAAATATATTTGAAAAAAAAAAAAAAAAGACAAATTTGACCTCTTCCCAACATGGAAAACCACCAACAATCAAAAATGCATGATTATATGGTGTCATAGTTTTGTAATAAAAAAATGTGGTTATAATGGAAGTCAATGCAGCAGCCAACAACAGTAAATTAGGGAGATAATTTAAATCGATTAAAAACAATGCATCAAAGGCAATGTGGTTTCACATGTCCAAGACTGTGATAAAAGGTTTAAAAAATGCAGTCCACAATTACTTTTTATATTGAAAATATTTATTTTTGTGTGTTTTTTCACCAAATCAGTGGCATCATTTATGAGATTGCCAATTTAGTAGATTTGATCAGGACTGAGGTTGATTAACAGATTTATGCAAAATAAATAAATAAATAAATAAAAATTGTAAAAAATATATTTATCTGATGCAATTTTATTAATTAATTCATTCATTCATTTTCTTTTTCGGCTTAGTCCCTTTATTAATCCGGGGTCGCCACAGCAGAATGAGCCACTAACTTATCCAGCACATGTTTTACGCATCGGATACCCTTTCAGCCGCAACCCATCTCTGGGAAAGAACCATACACACTCACTCACACTCATACACTACGGACAATTTAGCCTTCCCAATTCACCAGTACCGTATGTCTTTGGACTGTGGGGGAAACCGGTGCTCCCGGAGGAAACCCACGCAAAGGCAGGGAGAACATGCAAACTCCACACAGAAACGCCAACTGACCCAGCTGAGGCTCGAACCAGCGACCTTCTTGCTGTGAGGCGACAGCACTAGCTACTGTACCACTGCCTCACCCTGATGCAATTTTACAGCAGTATAATTCAGCGGATGTTTTCATTCCTAACGTAACAAAAGAGCAGTAAATTTGCCCAGAGTGTATTGTTGAGTTTTTTTTTTTAGATTCAAAGCATTTTTTCAAACTATGTCAAAATCAGATTTGTCACCAAAAATCATTCTGCTTCTGCTAGCTGAAACACAGAAAAAGTTTTGGCCAAATTAAGACTTAAAATCACCCCAGAGTGGATAAAAACATTCCCAACAGCACATGAGGGATAAATAATATTGAGATTATTTAACTCAAAATGCTCAAACATTTTATTTAAAAGACAAAAATCAAAGATGATCCCCTCTATAGACCCACTGTGTGACAGATGCAATCAAACTCCGGCATCTCTCAGTCACATGTTTTGAAGTTCTCCTAAAATAGTTCATTATTGGATTTTGGTTTTTCAGTTAATATCAGAAGTGGTGGGAAAACGAATAAACGGGCCTATTTTAGCTATATTTGGTGTCAGTGATGATGCAGAACTATCTAAAAATCAACATACAGTGATTAGATTTATAAACCTTTTGGCACTTGCACTGCTCAGCATTGAGCACACCCCATTTAGAAAATCAATATTTTTGTAATGTATTTTGAATACATTTAAACAAAACAGATTTATTAAACATATATTTATTAAAATAATATTTTAGTCACCAAACATATTTAGAAATTAAAAGATAATACAATTAAATTCAAGCAAAATATTGCAAAATTTTATTTAATTAAATTTAAATGTAAAAAAAATTAAATTGCAAAATTTTTCTATTTTTTTGCTTCTCTTGATTTTTCCTCTTTTAAATTTGTATTTATTTTTTTCTATAACATATAAATTGGTGTGTACTAGTTTTTGTACCATTATCGTAAGTTATTTTGTTAGATAAGCTCCAGATTTGACTAATCTAATGTATATACACAAATATAATATTGTAAAGCTTCCAATTAAAAATATGAATGTAAAAGAGAGATTTGTGAGGGGTGTACTGATATATGCTGAGCACTGTAGATTGAGTTTACTGAAATGGAAACGAAAAGATCCTCCCTGTTGCTCTACATTGATTAAAAAGAAAAAGTCATGTCCTGCATGCAACTTGAGAAGCTCAGACTTTCCCTTAAAAATAAAACTAATAATTTGTACATGGGATCCATTTATTGAGTACTTTAACAAGAGAGCAGTGATTGAACCTTAGTAGAAACACTTCAAATTCCCCCTCATTTTATTTGTTTCCTTCTTCCTTTTTCCTCCTCCCCCTTTTTTCTCTGTATTTTTAATTCACTTATACATATTAACATGACGTTCTTGAACCTCTTGTTTAAAAGAAAATGTTTCCATATGTAAAAGTTATCATTTGTACTGATGTAAAAATATAATAAAGAGAATATTTAAAAGAAGAGAGACAAAAACTTATTACAAGGCTGATTAAATCATTTTAAATAAACTAAATCACGTTCACTAGTCATTTACACACCGAAAACAACAAAACGAAGGTCATAAATGTAACAAAAAGGCTGTTGCTTTCCCCAAGAGGCGACATTTTCAATAAACATATATTATAACACTGAAAACAAATCGATAAGTTCATTAACCACACTGCGGCAGTCATCGTATTTCTGAGCCATTTCTTTTTTTCAAGTGCATTCTGGGATTGTTTACTGTGACAGATGAAAACAACAGTGCCTGACAGGTCTGTAGACGGTTGCCAACGTTACCGCACAGATTCCGATCCGCTTTCCCAGCTGCTGGCGTGACGTCAAACCCCCACACACATCCACAGCTGCAAAACATCAGCTGTAATGTCGGGACCTGTGGCTGCATGCAGATCCATTCTGCTGCCTTTATAATTACTCCAAACACAGAGCTGTAAACAATAGTCAGCGTTTAACATGGATGCTGGCACCTCACCAAGGGCCGGATTCTCGTAATAGCATTGCCAGACACCATGCCAGACTGCTGCCTGTCGGGAGCGCAGCTCTTAAACATAAAACAGTGCTAGTCGACACCTAAAAAAATATCCAGTTAAACCCTACATAAACACTACATGAAAATGTCATTAAAGAGCAAGGGTGTGCAGGTTTTCTAATGCATTATGGGGCACATCTGAGAGAAAGAGAGAGTTTTCTGGCTATATCATGGCAAAAAACATATCTTAATATAAAATTACCCTATTTTAATATAAAATAATATCATTTTAAAGTATTTTACCAATAAAATGTCATCAACAGCAATAAAAAATGCATAAATGCTAATAATAATATAATACACTAACCGGCCACTTTATTAGGTACAGCTGACCAACTGCTCGTTACGCAAATACAGTAACTCAAATAACCACTTGTTACAACTGAGGTATGCAGTAATGCATCTCTGAACGCACAACACGTCCAACCTTGAGGCGGATGGGCCACAGCAGCAGAAGACCACACCGGGTGCCGCTCGTGTCAGCTAAGAACAAGAAACTGAGGCTACAATTCACACAGGCTCACCAAAACTGGACAATAGAAGATTGGAGAAACGTTGCCTGATCTGATGAGTCTCAATTTCTGCTACAACATTCGAATGGTAGAGTAGAATTTGGCATCAACAACATGAAAGCATGGATCCATCCTGACTTGTGGTGGTGGTATAATGGTGTGGAGGGTATTTTCTTGGCACACTTTGGGTTCATTAGAACCAATTAAGCATCATGTCAACACCACAGCCTACCCGAGTATTGTTGCTGACCATGTCCATCCCTTTATGGCCACAGTGTACCCATCTTCTAATGGCTACTTCCAGCAGGATAACGCGCCATGTCATAAAGCGTGAATCATCTCAGACTGGTTTCTTGTACATGACAATGAGTTCACTGTACTCAAATGGCCTCCACAGCCACCAGATTTCAATTCAATAGAGCACCTTTGGGATGGGGTGGAACGGGAGATTCGCATCATGGATGTGCAGCTGACAAATCTGCAGCAACTGCGTGATGCTATCATGTCAATATGGAGCAAAATCTCAGAGGAATATTTACAGTACTTTGTTAAATCTATGCCACAAAGGATTAAGGCAGTTCTAAAGGCAAAAGGGGGTCCAACCTAATAGTAGTAAAGTGTACCTAATAAAGTGGCCAGTGAGTGTATAAGATATAAATCAAAAACAGTTTGAGGTTTACTTTTGATTATTTTTGAAGGATTCACAGATAAGACTCTCCAGATAAAAAATCATTGTCTGATACCATTAAAAATAGGGCGTTCCACAAGTATATGTTTAACAATTTGGTTTCAGTTGCAGTATTGACTGGGGCACATCTGAACGTCCTGTACTGGCCTGACTAGCATGTCTAGCGTGTGTCTGTGACGCATAACATGTGAACCCCTCCCCCCATACGGCGCACATCAACACTGATGGAGGTCTCGGCAGGTAAGGGCACTGGCTAATAATAAAGTCTGCCATTTATATGGGAAAGGGCATCCCTGTAGGGGGCAGACAGACTCTCCTGGCATCTCCTGGTTGCTGGGGAAGTGCTGACAAGAAGCTTTCTAGCTTTCAAAATGAAGTTCAAGTCGAGTCAAGTTGAGTTTTATTGTCATTCCGCTAAATGTGTGCACAAAAAGTGAAACGAAATGTCATGTCTCGCATAAAAATGTTGTGTGCTACATAAATAAACTTAATCATAAACATATAAACACAACCCTAGATGTAAGAGTATTTTTTTAAACCTATACAAAACTAAACAAATAAACATAATAAACAAATAATAATAACAAACAAATGCATAATAATAGCAATAATTAAACAATATTTTGCTAAGTGTGTTTTTTCATGTGTGGACACGGAATTAGAATGAAATGTCATGTCTCGCAGGATTATAGTAAATAAATATATTCAAAATATAAATATAACACTGCACGCAAGAGCAATTTTTAAACCCATACATAACTTAGGGTTAGGTTTAAACAAATACATCTTAATAACAAACAAAATAAATAATAAGGACAACAATTAAACAATGTTTTGGTGAGTGTGTTATTATGCTGATGGATTGGCTGGTATATGCTTCCACCCCCCCCCAAAAAAATACAGGACTAAAACTGCCAGTAGGTGGCGACAACGACCTGTCATTATGAATTAGTCATTGAATCATCTTTTTCAAATGATTTGTTCAAAAACAAAAGCTGTATCCAAATTCGCCACTCATACTTTTAAATATTGAGGGAATAGCCATTTTTAGCGATGCCAACTACGTGCACTCAATCAATCCCACAATGCACCACAATAACGAGTGTGCAACCAATGTATGCTCAATAGCTAGACAATACCCTTAATGCATTGTGAGAGTTTGCATACTGATTGAATTTCTGCGTTTAAAGACATAAATACATTTATTTAGCAATAACGTGTGCTACAAAAAAAGAGCACTTAAAATGTAAAATCTAAATTAACGATGCTAAAAATGAATTAAATTAAATGACTCTAAGAATGATTGTAAAGATTTAACAAATGTAAAGTAAAATAGAAAAAAAAATATTATTTGTGGTTTTAATCAAATAAATATCTTTAAGAAATTATAAAATGATAAAATTATAAATTTATCATAAAAATAATGATAGAGAAATTATTAAAATATTACTGACCTAATAAAAAAATGTTTGCATGCAGATGAGAGTGTTAAAAACAAATGAAATAATTGCAAAATAAAGACCATTTTAAGAATGACCCCATCTCCCTAATATAAGGTAACCGCATATCTCGACATAGCTAGTGTTTGTCTAGCATGGGCTAAAATTCCTACCCATAAATCTTTGATGAGGAAAGACCACAGGAATTGCTGTTGAGGGCATCTGCAATATTCATAACCTTTAATGTAAAATCTGCAGGCTTCTCCTCTCATTACTACATGATTTGACTCCTATTTCACCTATTTGATTTTTTCTCATCTTCACCACCAGTTTAGGCACATTTATCTGACTTGAAGGCTAAATAAATAAAAAAGATGAATAAAGAATGACATTTCATGCAGAGACTCATTTGTCACACCACGGGGTCATTTAAGTAAACAGCAAAAATGCTAAAAGATGATTAAAAATTAAAAAGTTAATAGACTGGCAGCACACAATTATTATTACAATTTTTGTGTTATATAATATCCATAAAGAATGCCAATTAGCAATGAATAATATGCTACAATTAAGAACACATTGAATATTGGAAGTAAAAAATAAATAAATAAATAAACCAATAATAATAAAAATGTCATCAAGATATCATAAGCTAAATCAGTTAAAGCACCAGAAATACACTCAACGGTCACTTTATATGTAAACCTGTCCAACTGCTTGTCAACGCAAATTTTTATTCAGCCAATCACATGGCAGCAACTCAATGCATTTAAGCATGTGGACATAGTCGAGACGATCTGCTGCAGTTCAAACAGAGCATCAGAATGGGGAAGAAAGGTAATTTAAGTGACTTTGAACATGGCACGGTTGTTAGTGCCAGACGGGCTGGTCTGAGTATTTCAGAAACTGCTGATCTACTGAGTTTTTTACGCACAACCAACTCTAAGGTTTACAGGGAATGGTTTGTAAAAGATAAAATATCCAGTGAGCCGCAGTTCTGTGGATGCAAATGCCTTGTTGATGCCAGAGGTCAGAGGAGAATGGCCAGACTGGTTCTAGCTGATAGAAAGGCAACAGTATAACTCAAATAACCACTTGTTAAAGCCGAGGTATGTAGTAAAGCATCTCTGAATGCACAACACGTCCAGCCTTGGGGCGGATGGGCCACAGCAGCAGAAGACCACACCGGGTGCCACTCCTGTCAGCTAAGAAAAGGAAACTGAGGCTACAATTCACACACCAAAATTGGACAATAGAAGATTGGAAAAACGTTGCCTGATCTGATGAGTCTCGATTTCTGCTACAACATTCGGATGTTGGCATCAACAACATGAAAGCATGGATCCATCCTGCCTTGTATCAATGGTTCAGGCTGGTGGTGGTGGTGTAATGGTGTGTGGGATATTTTCTTGGGCCCATTAGTACCAATTGAGCATCATGTCAACACCATGGCCTACCTGAGTATTGTTGCTGACCATGTCCATCCCTTTATGACCACAGCTTACCCATCTTCTGATGGCTAGTAGGATAACGTGTAATGTCATAAACTTGAATCATCTCAGCCTATTTTCTTGAACATGACAATGAGTTTACTGTACTCAAATGGCCTCCACAGTCACCAGACCTCAATCCAATAGAGCGCATTTGGGATGTGGTGGAACGGGAGATTCGCATCATGAGCGTGCAGCCGACAAATCTGCAGCATCATGTTAGCGTGATGCTATCATGCTAATACGGACCAAAATCTCTGAGGAATATTTCCAGTATCTTGTTGAATCTATGCCACGAAGGATTAGGGCAGTTCTGAAGGCAAAAGGGGGTCCAACCCGGTACTAGTAAGGTGTACTTAATAAAGTGGCCAGTGAGTGTATATATTTAACCCAAAACATAAAAAACAGCTTCTTAATGTGCCTTGTAAGACAAAAGTCTATGAGCTCTGATAATTAAACCAAATCTAATACACCTCTTTTAATGTCTTGGAGAATTACTCATAGACAGGTGAACATAAAAGGACCCTCAACATGACACAGCCCCTCATAATCCCGATTTTGCTTGTATTTAATGCCACTTTGATGATGTACACGAGAAACAAAAGGAAAGCTGGCTAAAAATAGCCCATTTAAATGGAGAAAGAGAGAGAAGCTGAGAGATGGAGCAATGCTGCACTGAAATAGCCAGGTTGCCATGACGACCCGATTAATGTGCACAAGTGACAAAATGGAGTCAGTAGCAACAGACATCTTACTGCAGAATTTCCCCACTGTCTCGACACACACACACACACACACGTCTTGGATTAAACAACAGCATGCAACCTGTGTTTACACTGATTTCAAAATATCCCAAATTCAATAGAACATCAATCTGGACAAGCATGGCGCATGTAGTGTATGTAGGTCAAATGTGTGCTTATTATATTTACATTTATTTATTTATCAGATGCTTTGATGCACAGAGACTTCGAAATGTGAGATGCAACAAGCGAATGATCATAAAGAGGTAAATATTTCACAGTTTCAGTCACTTTTATAAAAATAAAAGGCAGAAAAGGAAGGGTTTTTTATGATGCAGTTAAAGGAATAGTTTACCAAAATAAATAAATTCTGTCATTACTCACCCTCATGTCATTCTAATCCCTGATACCTTTGTTCATCTTTGAAACACAAATTAAGATTACTATTATATTTTTTTCTCTCTCTTCCTTTGTGTTTGATATTATTTTCTGTATTGTTTAGATATTCAGTTGAGTCATGTGATCATAGAGAGTTCTATTTTAATGATCTAGGCGCAAAGTCTAAAGTGCAGGGGCGCAAAGAATTAAGGGTGTGTCTGAATCCATTTTTGCTATTTTAAGGATGGAAAATACAGTCTGCGCCATGGCGCATGGTTTAACAGGGTTGTGCTTACTCTCTTAATGAGTTATGGGTGTGTTTTGAGCATAACATGCATTAAACCCATCGGAGTCTCATCTCCCATTACCTTTAAGAGTCAGTTTCCAAAAAAAATATTGAATCATTTCTACTTATAGCTGTTCTTGGGATATTTCATAACTTAGAGATGTATAATAAATATGAAAGACAAGCCATGTTATCTGGAATAGTAATTGCCAAAAGGGTAATTTTGAGAATGTGGAAAAATGAATCTGTACCTAAATGTGATATGTGGGGAAGATAT
Organism: Danio aesculapii; assembly: GCF_903798145.1. Lineage (NCBI taxonomy): Eukaryota > Metazoa > Chordata > Actinopteri > Cypriniformes > Danionidae > Danio > Danio aesculapii. Next base: position 41,800,854 of record NC_079451.1, on the reverse strand, counting down.
CGTAAACATGCTTGCTTTGGAGAGGTTGAGATATATCAATCATTTTAGATATTAGAACACCTTAGTGCATTGGAAGAAATGCAAGCATAACCAGTGACCCCTGTCAGTATTATAGTAATTAAAGATTGAGTGTAATTGATATTCACTATTCGTAATCTATAATGTTTTTTAATAATGTGCCCAAACTATTATTTGACAATAAAACTATAGTCAGGATAATGCTTTTCTTTTGGTAATATAAGAACAATGTTACTTTATAATTACTTTTATTTATGCATTACCTGACCAAGTAAATTATATTTTGCTTTCATGTGTTCTGTTGTTCTGTCACAGGTTTGTGTTTTTATGTATGGTATTTTATATGCATTATTTTTGTATTGTATGTTTTTTTCCTCTTTTCTTTGACATTTTCTTGTAGTTTTGTTGTAGTTTTATACTTATAAAAAATAAAAAATAAAAAATAAAAAGAGTCAGCTGTGTCGCGAAGAAAAATGAAAGAGCCGACTAGCTGGCAGCTTGCAAAAAGCAATAATAGTTTTGACAATTTTTGTGATATATAATATCAATAAATACTGTTAATTAGCAATTACTAATATGCTACAGTTAATAACACATTGATTGTTGGAAGTTCAAAAATAAACAAATTAATTAAATAAATTCATTAGATAAGAAAACGGTGTTGTACTCACTCCACTGAAGACATTCATTAGTCTACATATTTAATTTCATTTGATATGCACAAAGATTTGTTTCAAAACTATTTCTAAATTCAGTTCTAATTTCCAGCAAACGAATAAATGAACAACAATAGCGAAGTGTGGTCAAACAAGTGAGTTATATCCAAACATATGTCCTATTCTTATACCCCATATGGTGATGCAGACATCTCCAAAACTTGACAGATTGACGAATCTAAATTTGCTTTTATTAAAACAAATATAAATATGCATATGATAAATAATACTAACAATGATAATAACATTATATAAATGCATATTGTCATGAATAAACTGAAAAAAGCACCCCGAGGTGAAGGCATGGAGGCAGTGATTTTTATATTTATGTAGAAAATAATAATTGGAGTAACATTTTAATCCTTTTTTTTTTCATATGTAAAGATATTTGTGTACTGCTGTACATCCTGTGTGTATTGAACAATGTGTGAGCATCTGAAGCTGCATAGGACCTATGATTTCTCATTGTTTATCTTTATGAATCCCTTATCCAAAGAGCATCAACGCATTTTGGATTAAAAAATGAAGATACTTTGGATGAAATCAGAGAGTTCCCTCATCCTCCATAGACAGCAATGATTCTAACTCTATCAATGGCTGCACAGTCACCAGAACTAAATATTATTGAGTCACTTTGGGGTGTTTTTGAAGGAGCGAGTCAGGAAACGTTTTCCTCCACCAGTATCATCTAGTCATCTAGTGACCTGGCCACTGATCTGCAAGAAGAATGGCTCAAAAGCCCTCTGGCCACTGCACAGGACTTGTATCAGTCATTCCCAAAAATAAACTGAAGCAGTATTGGCCGCAAAAGAAGGCCCTATACACTACTAATGAATTATTGTGGTCCAAAACCAGGCATTGAACAAGTTCTCTCATGTCCTGCACAGTCACCAGTACTAAATATTATTGAGACACTTTGGGGTGTTTTTAGAGGACAAAGTCAGGAAACGCTTTCTTCCGCCAGCATCACCTAGTGACCTGGCCACTATTCTCCAAGAAAAAATGGCTCAAAATCCCTCTGGCCACCATGCAGGACTTGTCTCACTCATTCCCAAGATAAATTGATGCTGTATTGGCCACAAAAGAAGGCTCTACACCAGGGGTGGGCAAACTCGGTCCTGGAGGGCCAATGTCCTGCACAGTTTAGCTCCAACTCTAATCAAACACACCTGTTTATAGATTTCTAGTGATCTTGAAGACACTGATTAGCATGTTCAGGTGTGTTTGATTAGTGTTAGAGCAAAACTGTGCAGGACACCGGCCCTCCAGGACAAAGTTTGCCCACCCCTGCCCTACACCATATCAATGAATTATTGTGGTCCAAAACCAAGTGTTGAACAAGTTGAACACCTCCCATGGCCTGCACAGTCACAAGATCTAAATATTATTAAGCCACTTTGGGGTGTTTTGGAGGAAAAAGTCAGGAAACCTTTTCCTCCATCAGCATCATGTAGTAACCTGGCCACTATTCTGCAAGAAGAATGGCTCAAAATCCCTCTAGCCTCTGTGCAGGACTTGTATCTGTCATTCCCAAGATGAAGTGAAGCTGTATTGGCCACAAAAGAAGGCTCTACACCATACTGAGGAATTATTGTGGTCCAAAACCAGGCATTTCAGTTTCATTGTCCATCCCCTGAATATACATAATATACTTGTCCCAGCATTTATATACTGCAACTCTCGAATGATTTGATGTGCTTCTTTTATGCTTACTTGTAAGTCGCCTTGAATAAGATTTTCTGCTAAATGAATAAATGTAAGGGTCTGCAAAAGAAGCTGTCCGGCATGCTCTGTTAGTAAGAGCATGAGATTTCTTATGTTGTACAGTGCAACCATGCAAGATTGTGTAGCTGCAATTGTGAAATTATGTTCGACAGCCGAATTGGCAGTGAAGTCTAGATTATAAGAAAACATGAGAGAACAAATGCTACGAATGAGGATTTTCACACTCCAGGAAAAACACACACGGCGAGAAACTGCAAGCCATAATTAACTCTCTGTTCTCCCACACACATCCATCAACGTGAGCCTGAGAACATGGCTCCGGCGTCTGGGAAAGCAATCCCATGTTCATGTGGGAGCCGCGGAGGGGGCTGCAGAAGCAACTCGGATTATATTCAGGTGGGAAAATTCTCCCAGGTTTCAGGACAAACGGGCTTCTTTGAGCGCACAAATCGTCCATAAATTACCAGCCAATTGGAAAAAAAGAAGAGGAAAGAGCAAGGTGAAATGGAAAAAACAGGATCGTTGTTTATGATAAGCAAGTTTTGGCCTTGTTTAGTATACGCTAACGGTTACACAACATTGAATAGGGTCGTTTAGATCTACTGCGGTCTGTTTAATGACGCGCACTACTTGAAGACACTAAAGCAGCTGTGTTACCAGGTCAGCCTGTGCTAACATGCCTGAAGCTTTTCCAATAACAAGCCTCGACTCTCTCCGACAGGAGCAAAACAGCGTGACTGAGGCGAACAGCTTGAACTGTTCGTATTTACACAGCTGTTCGGTGGGTGACACTTCTTTCAACAACTGCTTTTTGCCTTAATTGGTTTTTAGTGCAAAAGCAAGTCTTCAATCCAACCCAGAGGAGTGACAGATTGGTTGAGTGATGGCGTCTGAAGGGAAAAAGCATGTTCAGGGATGAATTACTGGTTTTGGTGTTTTGCGAACATGAGGTTCTGGGCTGAGCTGATCGTTGTTGCCTCTTAAACAGGAAACTAAAAGCAGGCGGTTTCTCGGCAGAGTCGAAGCACAATGGTTTCTAAAGCCTGTAGCCATGGACGCATGAATGCCATTGGAAATTAGTGATGAGATATTTGAGACTCAACCCAAAACAATATGCTACAAAACACAAGCATAGGAGTAATTCATTACAATGCAGAGTCTATCCATTAACATAGTAATGCATATTATAATAAGAACATATAGATAACAATGATTAACAAGTGAATAAATAAAAGGTAACACTTTAGTTAAAGCTATTTATTTACCTGCATATTATTAAGATATCGGCTGTGTATTTGTACTTATAAAATACATATTTTGCATGATATTATTCTACATTGCTAATCATACCTAAACCTAACTACTATCTTAATTACTATTAATATCCAGAACATTAGGAGTTTATTCAGCTAAAAGTCATAGTTATTGGTTTGTTAATAGCGAGAATTGTACCTTAAACATAAGTGTGACCAATAAAATTATTGATAACAACAATCAATTCATGGTATGCTTTATTTTATGATATTTCGATAAAATATCTCAAAAAAGAAAAGAAAAAGGTTTTAATTCCAGAATTATCTTTTTTAGTTGGTTCAATAAATCTTGATAGATATGAAAAGACTGCCATTTTATGTTTTGCTGTTATTAGCTCTAGCTCTGATTAATCAAAAACTTGCTCTGAAATTATATAATTTCAGTAGAAATCTGTTGTGGTTTTGCTTGTGGTGCAAAAGCCAAAATTCACTAGTGACGCTACTGCCATCAAGTGGTTTCAACGTGAATCTCATCCACACGACTGTAATCCCAGTCTAGAACTGGGGTCCGTTCTTCCTACATAGATCACTCAATTAGCTGGATTTGGTTATTGACGATTTGACACGAGCAAGGATCGTTTCTTTATTCAAAACTCATCTGAGAGTTGTTGTCATAGCAACCTTCTCGGGAGCAGCAGCTTATTTTATATAAACAGGATTACATTTCAAGCAAAGGTAATACAGAAAGTATGTACCGAAGTATGTACTAAATGCTAATATATATATTGCAGTTAAGTGGAAACTTTGACATAGTTAATCAGAATAAGACAAAAATATTGAATAATATATTGAGATCTGGTGACGCAGTGGCGCAATAGGTAGTGATGTCGCCTCACAGCAAGAAGGTTACTGGTTCGAGCCTCGGCTGGGTCAGTTGGCGTTTCTGTGTGGAGTTTGCATGTTCTTCCTGCGTTCGCGTGGGTTTCCTTCGCGTGCTCCGGTTTCCCCCATAGTCCAAAGACATGCGGTACAGGTGAATTGGGTAGGCTAAATTGTCAGTAGTGCATGTGTGTGAATGAGAGTGTATGGGTGTTTCCCAGTGCTGGGTTGTGGCTGGAAGGGCATCCGCTGTGTAAAACATTTGCTGGATTAGTTGATGGTTTATTCCGCTGTGGCGATAATAAAGGGACTAAGCCGAAAAGAAAATCAATGAATATTGAGATCTTGTGTTTTATATTGTGTTTTGAACAGTACACTTGCAAAAAAAAAGCATGATTTATGGAAATGACTTAAACTGGAAATTTTAGTCGTTTTCAGAAATTGTGATCGAAGAATTCAAGTTTAAGTTAATAAGTTTAAAAATATATACAGTTGAAGATAGAATTATTAGCCCCCCCCCCATTGAATTTTTTTTTCTTTTTATAATATTTCTCAAATGGTGTTTAACAGAGCAAGGAAATGTTCACAGTGTGTCTGATAATATTTTTTTTCTGGAGAAAGTCTTATTTGTTTTATTTGGCTAGAATAAAAGCAGTTTTTAATTTTTTAAAAAACATTAAGGTCAAAATTATTAGCCCCTTTAAGCCATTTTTTTCGATAGTCTACAGAACAAACCATTGTTATACAATAACTTGCCTAATTACACTAACCTGACTAGTTAACTTAATTAACCAAGTAAAGCCATTAAATGTCACTTTAAGCTGTAAATAAGCATCTTGAAAAATATCTAGTCAAATATTATTTACTGTCATCATGGCAAAGATAAAATAAATCAGTTATTAGAAATGAGTTATTAAAACTATTATGATTAGAAATGTGTTGAAAAAAATCTTCTCTCCGTTAAACAGAAATTGGAGAAAAAAATAAGCAGGGGAGCTAATAATTCTGACTTTAACTGTATAAATTTTATTTATGCAATCTGCACAAATAAAAGTAGGGCCTACAAAGAGTGCCATGGGGTGATTAGCCCCAAGGGGTTCAAAGAGAACATTTATTAATATGGACTTTTAAGCTACAAACACATACAATTTTAAGAAACCAGCTTTAGTACAGTTTGTGTATAGTAATAAACATGCACAATATTCAATGTTTATAAAGGAATAATAATTTATGCACACGTTTTAACAGCTAATATGCAGGTGATTTGATGCTTTGCAAAAGTTGCAGACGCCTTCACCGATATCAAAATGCTTTTTTGATGCAAAATTAAGTTAAAGTTATTCCTCATGCCGATTAAGAAACTTGAATAGGCCTAGGCTACTATAATAAGAAAAATCTACTCTAAATTGCTTAAGATTCTTGACACATGAAAGTGTAAAGCGTGCAGCCCACAAGTTATTGCGTATCATATTTAACAAAGCGTTTATTATAAATTTTCAGCAGTTCTGCTCACATGGTTAATTGAATATTAATCAGATGATGTCATTACGCTCCTCTGTCGTCAGCCAATTGTTCCATTGCTGATCATTATTTAGAGGATCGATAGATCTGTTCTTCAAAACACACTCAGCAATCTCAGACCAGTTCATCCAGACATTTTAATCTGATTCACAAACTTGTTTGAAGAACAGACTTAGCCAGAGATCAGTTATCAAGATTAAAAGATCCAGGATCTGCCAAATCACCTTAGATCATTTAACCGAGGTACGAAAAACGGACCCCAGATTTTATAAATGAACCATGAGCTGTTTTCAAATCTTGGCCCAGAATCAAAATGGAGTGCTGACCCATGAGAGAAACCCACCTTGGTTTTTAAAGGAGGATTTCGGAGGCCTGTTGGTGCTTGTTGATGTCCAGTGGGTGGGTTTAGGAATGACCTTGCGTGGTGCAGGGGTCTCCAGAGGGCTTTTATGCCCCCCTGTTTGTCTCTCACGATAAGGATCCTTTGAGACTGTCAGAGAAAATAACCAACATAACAAAAGTCAGTATTATTAATTGGTTGCACTGATCACTGTCCACCTCGACACACATCAAAATCCACTATTCTGCAAGAAGAATGACTCAAAAATCCATCTGGCCACTGTGCAGGACTTGTATCTGTCATTCCCAAGATGAAGTGAAGCTGTATTGTGCACAAAAGAAGGCCCTACACCATACTAATGATTCATTGTCGTCCTAAACCAGGCGTTGAACAAGGTGAATGTCTTCCATGGCCTGCACAGTCCCCATATCTAAATATTATTAAGCCACTTTCAGGGTGTTTTGGATAGTTCACCCACAAACAGAAAATCATTTAGATACTGCTACCTATCTTTGTTAATTATATTTTGAAGATACTTTATTTTATTTTAAGATATATTGAAGAAACCTGTAACCATCAACTTCATTCATTCATTCATTTTCCTTCGGCTTAGTCCCTTATTTATCAAGGGTCGCCACATTTGAATGGACCACCAACTATTCTGGCATATGTTTTACGCAGTGGATGCCCTTCCAGCTACAACCCAGTACTGGGAAACACAGATACACTCTACGGCCAATTTTGTTTACACAATTCACCTATACTGCAAGTCTTTAGACTGTGGGGGAAACCGGAGCACCCGAAGGAAACCCACGCAAACATAGTAATAATATATTGTTTTCCTACTTTGGAAGTCAGTGGTTACAGGTTTTCAGCTTTCTTCAAATTATCTTCTTTTATGTTCAACTGAATAAAGAATCTAATGTAGATGTGGAAACACTTGAGGGAGTGCATTTTTATTTTGGGTGAACTATCGCTTTTAAGATGTTCACTCGAAAATGTAAATGTACTCATTATTTGCTTTATAAGGTGATATAAAATAATTAAATATAAAGTTTCTTTCTTCGGTTCAACACAAGTGGAAATACTCATCCATTAAGTTTCATAGCAGAGGACAAAGAAAAAAAACATGAAAGTGAATGATGACAGAATTTTTATTTGTGGGTGAACTTTGCCTTTAAGCAATGGTTTAAAAAAAACTGAATACATAATTAAACCCCAAATATTAATACTTTTATCATGCCTAAAAAGTTTAAAAGTGACCAGATATTTTAAAATCCAGTTTGTACATCTAAAATTGCAAGATTTAATCAGAGTATATTTATTGCTTTGGTCAAATTAATGAGGAAAAAACATGAATCATCATTAGCAGGCCTAATTTTTGAATTTTTTGCATAGCTCATTCTGCTTACTGTCATTACATGATTTTGAAAACATTCAGACAAATGTACATATACCACAATACTGACCTGAAGCTGGTCTTCTAGCAGAGGGGTTATCAGTGGCTAAGGATCTGATGCTGTGATTCCCTGAGACCTGAAGTGGAAAAGAGTCTGTCTGGGAAACTCCAGAGCTTGTGTGTAAGGAGGACTGTGAGTTTGTGTTTCCACGAGATGCTACTACATCCAGAGCTGAACCCAGGAGACGATTCTGAATACAGAGAAGATAATCATATGATAATATAACACACACAGTTTATGAACCACCTCTGAAACATCCACCAGGTGCTACACAATTACATAAACGCATTGAATGTCTGGAATTGAAGTATTTAAAAAAAATAAAAGATCTTAATGATGCATGTAAACATAATTTGCTCAGTATTTGGAAAACTAAATGATTATGTTTAATCAATAAACCTTGATTGACATTATAAGCAGATTTAAAACAATAAATAATAAATGTTATGTTAAAATATAAATAAAAAGCCACAACAATAAACAATAAAATATAACAAAAATAAGAAAGAACAATATGAGATAATAAAAGTTAAAAAAAGGAATTTAACAACAAAAAGTCAGTAAAATAAAACAAAAACAGCAATATAGAAATAAAACAAAACAGGAATAAAACAAACAAGAAATAACCAGAAGATATAAATAATATGTAAATACTTTTTTTTAAATTAAGCGTTTTTAGCTGGCTTGACAGCAGCCAAGAAAATAGTAGCGACAAGATGGAAGCCTCCACATTCTCTTAATCACCATCATTGGATCCTAACTTTTATTGATTCACATCTATGGTGCAAGAGAGGACACCATCAGACTTTGGGCACAAACCTTGGAAAAACTTAAAGGTTCACTAATTTATAAATAAATAATAAATAAATAATAAATAAAATAATAAAGGTATCATTTTGGTTTTTGATTTCATTTATTTATTTTATTTTTATTATTATTTATTTATATATTTGTGAACCTTTAAGTTTTTCCCAGGTATATATATATATATATATTTTTTTTTTTTTTTTTTTTTTTCTTCATTGTCGTAGACCTCTTTCAGCACAGTTTTGAATATCTTAATCTATTGGTCCATTACTATTCTTTTATTTATTTATTTTTCACTGGCTTAATTTTACCCTTACTTAAGCTTAAATACAGATTTGGTTTATTGCTTTTTTTTGGTTTGGAAATGTGTTTTATGTGTATGTATGTGTGTGTATGTGTATATGTGTATAAGTGTATATATATTTATTTATTTACTATTTCTAATTGCTTTAGTATGTCATTTCTCATTTTCTTTTCGGCCTAGCCCCTTTATTAATCTGGGGTGGCCACAGCAGAATGAACCGCCAACTTATCCAGCACATGTTTTACGCAGCAGATGCCCTTCCAGCTGCAACCCATCTCTGGGAAACATCTATACACACTCATTCACGACGGACAATTTAGCTTACCCAATTCACCTGTACTGCATGTCTTTGGACTTTGGGGGAAACCGAGGCACCAAGAGGAAACCCACGTGAATGCAGGGAAAATATGCAAACTCCACACAAAAACACCAACTGACCCAGCCGAGGCTCGAACCAGCGACCGTCTTGCTGTGAGGTGGCAGCACTACCTACTGCGCTACGGCGTCACCTGCTTTAGTATGTCTTTGTCTTTTATTCTTCAGGTTTTTCTTTTTATTGTCACTATTGTTGTTGTTGTTGCCATTATTATTAATATTATTATTTAACAACCTGTATATTGGTTATTACATATATATCAATGCACACTGCTATATGCTAATCGTCTACTGCATGTTTTTTTCTGTGTTCACACAATTCAAAATAAAAGAAAAAGTAAATAAAATAAAAATTTGAATAAAAATGAGAAAAATGTGATGCATTGCAATAAAAAAAATAAAAAAAATAAATAAATTAAAATAATAATAATTATATATATATATATATATATATATATATATATATATATATATATATATATATATATTATTTTTTTTTTCAAATGGCTGTTAAATACAAATTTTCATTTTAATTAGTTTAACTTGACATTCAAAAATAACTAAAACTTAAATTAAAAAAATATATATATATTAAACTAAAAATATATATAACAATAATTATAATAATTAATTAAAAATAATAATTATAATTTTGTTTATATTTATAATCAATGTATATCAACAACTTGAACTTCAAAGTGCAAAATGTGAAAATAAAAAACTCTGCATCTTCAAATCCAGACAGAGGTCTCTGTATTTTCACCTGCAGTTGAATCTGCTGACACTGAATTGTCTCCAGGTGTTGCAGTCTCTGCTGGATCAGAATGTTAAGTTGCTCCTCCAGATGGGCTGCTCTCCCAGCTGAACTGCTGTCGATACGGGCCGTCCTGCCCGGCAGAACACTGCCCTCTGCTGCCTGCAGCCTCCTCAGCTCAGCAGACACAAGCGAGATCTGAGCCTCCATCTCACTCTGAGCCTGATGACCAAACAAACACAGCTGAAGGTGAACGCTATAATAGATTGATGCGGACGGATGTCAATATTCAATGACACAGTCACACACTTCACAATAAGGTTTCATTAGTTAATGCATCTACTTACATGAACTAATTATGAGGAATACTTGAACAGCATTTAATAATTATAGTAAAACATTTACCAATGGATTATTAGAATACAAATTCATGCTTGTTAACATTAATTAATACACTGAGTTAACATGAACTAACAATAAACAACTGCATTTTCTATTTAACTAACATGAACAAATTCTGTAATGTATTGTTCGTTGTTTGTTCATGTTATGCATTAAATGGATATGCTCCACCTCCATTATGTGAGTTTGGGACACAGAAGAATAATAATGGCAGAGCAACACGATCTATTACTAGAGGAGACTGTGCTGTGCAGTATAGACACACAACTTTTGCAAGGTCAGTCTTCTCAGTTAGAGCCAGTCATTTCTGAAATACACTTCCTATTGATTTAAGGGGTATTACACATGATTTAACATTTAAATACAAGTTAAAGAAATGGCTAAAAGCAAATCAAGTTTGTAATCATGTGTAATTCTTTTCTCTAGTGTGTTATGAAATTCTTATTATACGTTTTGTCTTTTTGGTGTAACTTTATTGTTATTGTATGTCTATTAATGTGCTTTTTGATTTTAGGTTGCCTTTTTAAAATCGGGCAGGGGCAAGAGATGGAAATTAGCCATTGTGGCTTATTTACAGTTTTACTGTTGATTAATGAGCATTGTCCCTGTTAAAATAAAATACTTTTCAAATTTACATGAACTAATACAACCTTATTGTAAAGTGTTACCAATAATAAAACAGATCATGCTAATGAACATTTAAATTGCAGTGAATTAATATGCAGTGAATTAAAATGCACTATAATATGCAGTGAATAATTATTTCTTATTTAAACCTTTAGAATGGCTTTTACAAATATTAATGTTGTTGCATCTGCAAATGCTTGAAGACCTAATTGAACAGTTCACCTAAAAATGACACGGTAATACTCTATTTTGATGGTCCATTTGAGTATTAGTAGACTGTCTGCTTAATATCTGTTGAAACTGCTCCTTCAACAGACATTTAACTGACTATAAGAAACTTAGCAAGTACATGTCAACTTACACTAACCCCGACCTAACAGTCTACTTATAATCTAATGAGAATTAGTTGGCATGTAGATGAAATGTAACTTAAATTCAATTTGTGTTTCCAACTATGTAAGTCAATGGTTACACGTTTCCAGCTTTCTTCAAAATATCTTCTGGGTGTCGGGTGAGTAAATTTCATTTTTGGGTGAACTTTCCCTTTAATAGGCTGTTTTTTTTCAAATACATTGATTAAAACACTTTCTGATTCTCTATACAATTCCATCAAAAAAACAGCTTTATTTGTTAACTAACATACTCTTATCTAAACTGATGATGAAAATGGGCGACACGGTGACGCAGTGGGTAGCACGTTCGCCTCACAGCAAGAAGGTCACTGGTTTAAGCCTCGGCTGGGCCAGTTGACATTTCTGTGTGGAGTTTGCATGTTCTCACCGTGTTTGCGTGGGTTCCGGGTGCTCCGGTTTCCCCCACAAGCCCAAAGACATGTGGAATAGGTGAATTGGGTAAGGTAAATTGTGCGTAGTGTATGTATGTGAATGAGTGTGTATAGGTGTTTCCCAGTGATGGGTTGCGGCTGGAAGGGCAGCCGCTGCGTAAAAATATGCCGGATAAGTTGGCGGTTCAATCCACTGTGGCGACCCCAGACTAACCCGAAAAAAAAATGAATGAATGAATGATGATGAAAACTATTTTAAAGCATGTATTATTCATGATAATGTTTAATAACTCATCAAAAACGTCTTACCATTTTATTTACTGGATCTAGTTCAGCTGTATTTTTTATTTATTTGAACTAACATCAATAAAACTTAAGTTACAAATGTAGCTATTTCGCAAATGTAGTTACTCAGTGGGTACCTTGATGTCTAAACAATATCAAATTGACAATGACATCAAAAATCCCACCAAAAATGCCAATAGATTTAATGTCAAAACCTTAACGTCTATTTGACATCCACACACTGATGCATTGTTGACCACCAAAATAACAATACAAAAAGCATAATAATATAAGAAAAGTTAATTACACTGGATTCTGTATCTCTACAATGCATGTAAACTACCTTGGTGTCGAAACAACATCAAACTAACCACTAATATTGGCGTAAAAAAACATACACATCAAAAAACTGATTACAGGACAGTGCTCTAATCAATTTTTACATTTTGTTTTGACATCAGTGTTAGATCATAGATGTGAATTTGATATCATTTTGACATCAAGGAAGTCAATTAATTAAAATCAATTGAATTTGCATGCTTGATGTGTTTATTTTTTGGCATGTTTGCCTTTTTTTGATGGGACAGTATATTGACAGGAAGTGAAGTGGGAGAGAAAGAGAGACAGATCGGGAAAGGTCCAAGAGCTGGGATTCGAACTCAGGACGATGTTGCGTTATATGTCGGCGCGCTAACCTCTGGGCTATCGACACCGACATGTTAAATAATTAAAGCATGAAATATGAATGCATGAATATTTCACCTTTATAAGTGGTGCTGTGGCTGCGATGGTAGCAGCTGTTATGGCCGCCACACTTGCAGAAGTGCCAGGATCTCCTAATGGACAAGCAGGATCTGGCTGAACTCTTGGAGTTTGTGATCTGTCTTGCTCCAACACTTGTACTGTCACGTTACGTCTTAAAGGGGCACCTTGGGATCTGAGAATCATGGTGACAAATAACAAACAATGTGAAAAATAATCATGTTTGAGCATAGAAATGATTACATGGAAGCAGGATGTACCTCTTCCTGAGCGCTGCAGAAACCGCTCCTCTTCCATCTGCAGAGTATGTGGAAATCTGCACATCTTCACCTGAGATATTAAGAAACATCATATTAGTTTAAATTAAAGGCATTTGCAAGAGTCATTATTGCATCATGGTTAACTATAACCATACATATACAGTTGAAGACTGAATTATTAGCCCCCCTGAATTATTAGCCCACCTGTTTATTTTTTTCCCCAATTTCTGTTTAATGGAGAGAAGATTTTTTTCAACACATTTCTAAACATACTAGTTTTAATAACTCATCTCTAATAACTGATTTATTTTATCTTTGCCATGATGACAGTAAATAATATTTGACTCGATATTTTTCAAAACACTTCTATACAGCTTAAAGTGACATTTAAAGGCTTAACTAGGTTAATTAGGTTAACTAGGCAGGTTAGGGTAATTAGGCAAATTATTGTATAATGATAGTTTGTTCTGTAGACTATTGAAAAAATACAGCTTAAAGGGGCTAATAATTTTGATCTTAAAATGTTTTTAGAAAATTAAAAACTGCTTTTATTCTAGCTGGAATAAAACAAATAAGACTTTCTCCAGAAGAAAAAATATGATCAGACATACTGTAAAATTTCCTTACTCTGTTAAACATAATTTGGGGAACATTTAAAAAAAAAAAAAAAAAAGAAAAAAAATTCAAAGGGGGGCTAATAATTCTGACTTCAGCTGTATACAGGAATAGTTAAAATTTAATATATAATTAAAAAAAAACTTAAGGTATTACTATCAAATTAAAAACAATAATAATATATACATACAAGGCCTGCACAATATTGGAAAAATCTAACATTGCGGTATTTTCCTTTGCTGCAATATATATTCCGATATGTATATAATTTCACTATATGATTTAAATAGCACTATTCAGAGAGATTTCATGAATTTAAGTTGACTAAATTCATTTTCATAAATGTGATAAATTGCAAGCATATATAATTACGACAGAATAAAAATAAAAGTTAAATAAACAGTGCTTTATGGTTTTCTGAGAAGTTTAACAGTATTTAAATATACAAATTGAACAATCCAACCTTAAATAACATAGCCATCATTTATTCATTCATTTTCTTTTCGGCTTAGTCCCTTTATTTATCAGGGGTTGGCACAGGGATCCACCAACTTATCCAGCATATGTTTTACATAGCGGACGTCCTTCCAGCCACAACCCAGCACTGGGAAACACCCATACACTCTCATTCACACACATACACTATGGACGATTTAGCTTACCCAATTCACCTATAGTGCATGTATTTGGGCTTGTGGGGGAAACCGGAGCACCCGAAGGAAACCCACGTGAACACGGGGAGAACATGCAAACTCCACACAGAAAGGCCAACTGACCCAGCCGGGGCTGGAAGCAGCGACTTTCTTGCTGTGAGGCGACAGCGATACCCACTGCTTCACCGTGCCGCCATGGCCATCATTGTATAAATAATTTTATACAATAATATAAAAATAATACTTAATAATATCTTTTAATCTTTTAATAAATAGTCTAATCCTGTGATGTGACTATTTCGGTTACACACACTGCGATATCTAGGCTCAAACGATATGTTGCTCAGCCCTACTATATAGAAAAAATTAATAATGATAAAATTCCAAACAGCAAGATTACTACTTGACCTAAAAATTGCATGAAAATAAAAGTAAAATCTTGAGTTTTTATTTAGTTTTAATTTGACAAACTAAATTTCCTAACAGCACTAAAATGAAAAATAAACAAACGTTATTTAGACATAATAATTAAAAGGACAAAATATTAATAATTAAATACTACAAATAACACTTGGAAAAGATATCAAGTATAAAATGTATTGTACATAATATAACATAAGAACAACATAATTAAGAATAATATAATATAATATAATATAATATAATATAATATAATATAATATAATATAATATAATATAATATAATATAATGGCGCAGTGGTAGCACGTTCATCTCACAGCAAGAAGGTCGCTGTTTCGAGCCTCGGCTGAGTCAGTTGGCGTTTCTGCGTGGAGTTTGCATGTTCTCCCCGTGTTCGCTGAGGTTTCCTCCGGGTGCTCCGTTTTCCCCCACAAGTCCAAAGACATGCGCTATAGGTGAATTGAATAAGCTAAATTGTCCGTAGTGTATGAGTGTGTATGGGTGTTTCCCAGTGATGGATTGCAGCTGGAAGGGCATCTGCTGCGTAAAACATATGCTACATAAGTTGGCGGTTCATTCTGCTGTGGCGACCCCTGATTAATAAAGAGACTAAGCTGTAAAGAAAAGGAATGAATGAATATTATAATACAGAATTCATACCTTTTGACTTTAACTGTTCTGTCTGCATGATTGTGGATTGAGCTTCCCTCTTCTCTTTCCTGGAGGCCTGGTTAATACATATAAAACAAATGACAGAAATATTTGAATCAATGTACGTAGTTTAATAACATGCACACACATTTTAAAATAATTAAATAAAAAAGTAAAACTTACTTCGCCAAAAAGGCCAGCAAATTGGTTTGATTTGCTTCCAGCCTGTTGTTCCTCTGGTCCAGCTGAATTCAGATAAATATGAATGTATAATTCTGAACACTTAACTGATGGCAAAGTTTAACACTGAGGTAAAGCTGGTTTTATATGTGCACACTCAGACTTTCTCCTAAATAATATCAATTCGATTAGCACTGTCGCCCGACAGCAAGAAGGTCGCTGGTTCAAGTCCCGGCTGGGCCAGTTAGCATTTCAGTATGGAGTTTGCATATTCTCTGGGTGCTCCAGTTCCCCCACAGTCCAAAGACATGCGCTATAGGTGAATCGGTCCTTTCAGACCGAATATTATATTGGAACTAATTTGGCCGTAGCATATGAGTGGGGGTGTGTGTGTGTGTGTGTGTGTGTGTGCGTGTGTGTGTGTGTGTGTGTGTAAATGAGTACTGGTTTGCGGTTAAAAGGGCATCCGCTGTATAAAACATATTCTGTAATAGTTGGCGGTTGATTCCACTGTGGCGACCTCTAAAATAAAGACTAATCTGAAGGAAAATTAATGATGAATAAACATTAGCACTATCAAAGTACTATTAGGTATATTAGGACTATCAAGGTACTATTAGGACAATCGAAGTACTATATGAATATCAAAGTACTATTAGGAATATTAGAACTATACAAGTACTATTAGGACTATACAAGGTACTATTAAGACTATCAAATTACTATTAGGACTATCGAAGTACTATTAGGAATAAAACAGTATCATCGATTCATACTATTAAGAATATTAGCAGTATCAAATTACAATTAGGAATATAAAGACTATCAAAGTGCTATTAGGAATATTACAGCATCAAAGTACTATTAAGAATATTAGCAGTATCAAAGTAATATTATGAATATAAAGATTACCAAAGTACTATTAGGAGTATTAGAACTATACAAGTACTATTATGACAATCAAAGTACTTTTAGGACTATTAGAACTATCAAAGTATTATTACAACTATTAAAGTACTATTAGGACTATTAAAGTACTATTAGGACTATTAAAGTACTATTAGGACTATTAAAGTACTATTAAGAATATTAGGACTATCAAAGTACTATTAGGATTATTAAAGTACTATTAGGATTATTAAAGTACTAATAAGAATATTAGGAATGTCAAAGTATTATGAGGACTATCACAGTACTATTAGGAATATTAGGACTATCAAAGTATTATTAGGACTATCAAAGTACTATTAGGAATATGAGGACTATCAAAGTATTATTAGGACTATCAAAGTACTATTAGGACTATTAATGTACTAATAAGAATATTAGGACTATCAAAGTATTATCAGGACTATCACAGTACTATTAGGAATATTAGGACTATGAAAGTATTATTAGGACTATCAAAGTATTATTAGGACTATGAAAGTACTATTAGGACTATTAAAGTACTATTAGGATTATTAAAGTACTAATAAGAATATTAGGAATATCAAAGTATTATCAGGACTATCAAAGTACTATTAGGAATATTAGGACTATCAAAGTATTATTAGGACTATCAAAGTACTATTAGGAATATTAGGACTATCAAAGTATTATTAGGACTATCAAAGTACTATTAGGAATATTAGGACTATCAAAGTATTATTAGGACTATCACAGTACTATTAGGAATATTAGGACTATCAAAGTATTATTAGGACTATCACAGTACTATTAGGAATATTAGGACTATCAAAGTATTATTAGGACTATGAAAGTACTATTAGGACTATTAAAGTACTATTAGGATTATTAAAGTACTAATAAGAATATTAGGAATATCAAAGTATTATCAGGACTATCAAAGTACTATTAGGAATATTAGGACTATCAAAGTATTATTAGGACTATCAAAGTACTATTAGGAATATTAGGACTATGAAAGTATTATTAGGACTATCAAAGTATTATTAGGACTATGAAAGTACTATTAGGACTATTAAAGTACTATTAGGATTATTAAAGTACTAATAAGAATATTAGGAATATCAAAGTATTATCAGGACTATCAAAGTACTATTAGGAATATTAGGACTATCAAAGTATTATTAGGACTATCAAAGTACTATTAGGAATATTAGGACTATCAAAGTATTATTAGGACTATCAAAGTACTATTAGGACTTTTAAAGTACTAATAAGAATATTAGGACTATCAAAGTATTATCAGGACTATCACAGTACTATTAGGAATATTAGGACTATCAAAGTATTATTAGGACTATCAAAGTACTATTAGGAATATTAGGACTATCAAAGTATTATTAGGACTATCAAAGTATTATTAGGACTATGAAAGTACTATTAGGACTATTAAAGTACTATTAGGATTATTAAAGTACTAATAAGAATATTAGGAATATCAAAGTATTATCAGGACTATCAAAGTACTATTAGGAATATTAGAACTATACAAGTACTATTATGACAATCAAAGTACTTTTAGGACTATTAGAACTATCAAAGTATTATTACAACTATTAAAGTACTATTAGGACTATTAAAGTACTATTAGGACTATTAAAGTACTATTAGGACTATTAAAGTACTATTAAGAATATTAGGACTATCAAAGTACTATTAGGATTATTAAAGTACTAATAAGAATATTAGGACTATCAAAGTATTATCAGGACTATCAAAGTACTATTAGGAATATTAGGACTATCAAAGTATTATTAGGACTATCAAAGTACTATTAGGACTATTAATGTACTAATAAGAATATTAGGACTATCAAAGTATTATCAGGACTATCACAGTACTATTAAGAATATTAGGACTATCAAAGTATTATTAGGACTATCAAAGTACTATTAGGAATATTAGGACTATGAAAGTATTATTAGGACTATCAAAGTATTATTAGGACTATGAAAGTACTATTAGGACTATTAAAGTACTATTAGGATTATTAAAGTACTAATAAGAATATTAGGAATATCAAAGTATTATCAGGACTATCAAAGTACTATTAGGAATATTAGGACTATCAAAGTATTATTAGGAGTATCAAAGTACTATTAGGAATATTAGGACTATCAAAGTATTATTAGGACTATCAAAGTACTATT
The DNA here is from genome assembly GCF_903798145.1 of Danio aesculapii. Lineage (NCBI taxonomy): Eukaryota > Metazoa > Chordata > Actinopteri > Cypriniformes > Danionidae > Danio > Danio aesculapii. Next base: position 41,781,943 of record NC_079451.1, on the reverse strand, counting down.
AGGAATATTAGGACTATCAAAGTATTATCAGGACTATCACAGTACTATTAGGAATATTAGGACTATCAAAGTATTATTAGGACTATCAAAGTACTATTAGGAATATTAGGACTATGAAAGTATTATTAGGACTATCAAAGTATTATTAGGACTATGAAAGTACTATTAGGACTATTAAAGTACTATTAGGATTATTAAAGTACTAATAAGAATATTAGGAATATCAAAGTATTATCAGGACTATCACAGTACTATTAGGAATATTAGGACTATCAAAGTATTATTAGGACTATCAAAGTACTATTAGGAATATTAGGACTATCAAAGTATTATTAGGACTATCAAAGTATTATTAGGACTATCAAAGTATTATTAGGACTATGAAAGTACTATTAGGACTATTAAAGTACTATTAGGATTATTAAAGTACTAATAAGAATATTAGGAATATCAAAGTATTATCAGGACTATCAAAGTACTATTAGGAATATTAGGACTATCAAAGTATTATTAGGACTATCAAAGTACTATTAGGAATATTAGGACTATCAAAGTATTATTAGGACTATCAAAGTACTATTAGGACTTTTAAAGTACTAATAAGAATATTAGGACTATCAAAGTATTATCAGGACTATCACAGTACTATTAGGAATATTAGGACTATCAAAGTATTATTAGGACTATCAAAGTACTATTAGGAATATTAGGACTATCAAAGTATTATTAGGACTATCAAAGTATTATTAGGACTATCAAAGTATTATTAGGACTATGAAAGTACTATTAGGACTATTAAAGTACTATTAGGATTATTAAAGTACTAATAAGAATATTAGGACTATTAAAGTATTATCAGGACTACTAAAGTACTATTAGGAATTGTAAGACTATGAAAGTATTATTAGTAATGTTAGGATTATCAAAATACTATTAGAAATATATCCACTGTCAAAGTACTATTATGAATATTAGCACTAACAAAGTACAACATTGTGTTCCCAGTCAATTAAATAGTGCTAATGTTATTTTGGAGTCACATTTACATGCGATTTCAGACCGAATATTCAAAGTAGCATGGTAAATAATATAGGGACGTTGTCACTGAACGAAAGTGCGAATATAAAACCAACTTTACCCCAATAAGTTTAACAGTGTTACCTGTATCTGAGACTGAAGGCACATTCACAGGAGGATCTGTCCTTCTCTCATCCACAGAACGAACATGTTCAGAGTCTGACAGTCTCCTGATGTAAATGTTAACTTTTTTCTGACTCTTATGCTTTATTTCGTCTCTGCTGGCTCTGGTTGAGTGAATTAACACATCTGCTGCATCAGAACTGGATGTTGAGTCGTTAAATTGTGTTTTATTGTTCACAGACACACAAGAGTCCATTTCCACTCTCATATCAGTAATGTAACGTTACAGTCCAGTATGAGTTTTGGGTTGATGTCCGTCGGTATGAAACGTTTATAACGGTCTTACCGTAAAAAAGACGCCAACCATATCGATTACTTTAAGGATTTCCAGAAACATCCCGAGATGACAAAAACTGATGCTGTTGTCAGAATTGGTTTTAAATTTCCCGCCGCAGGCGTTTTTAAAAGCAACAGGTCGGATTAGACTCGCTTATTTTTGTTGCTATAATAAACCCAGTCACTATTTCATGGTATTTTAATGTGATTTTCAGATAATGTGGTTTCAGTTCAGTGAATCCATTTATTTCCGCAGCGTCGGTTGTTGTTGCTGACAACAAAACATCATAACTGAACGCTGAAACAACGGTGAACAAGACGGTAAACAGATTTCAAAATAAAGGTCTTGGATTTATTCTGATTTGATCTTGACTCTGCTGCCCCCTTTCGCTTCTTATCAGAATGTGGTTTTAGAATATGCACAGTTGTGAATGAATTATGCAGTGAAAGAAGATAAACAATCTTATCGATAGCTAAAACAAAAACAAAAACAGAAAAGACTAATTAATATGGCAGCAAAACATACAATAAAATAAAATAAAATAATGAAGTAAATCAACAAAACACATGCGCAAACACACAATTCCGGCAGATTTCTTTCTTGTGCAATAATAATTTTAGGGAGTAGTTAGAATATGTCTAGTTATGTTTGTCAAAATGTGCAGTACGTGCAAAACAAATGTATATATATTTATAATTTATATAGTAAAAATGTTTAAATATTTATAGTTAGGTAACAAACTAATATATAATGAAATAATGTATAGAAATAATTTAAATAGTACAAATTATTTAGTACAATTTACCATTTAAAGTTCAAATTAAACGACCAGGGGAATAATAATAGTAATAATAATAATAATAACAATAATATTTATGATGATGATGATGATGATGATGATGATGATGATGCCTATAAACTACACATCCAATCCATTTCAAGGATTTTAAATTCAGGATTTTACTATTTAAATCGAGAGGGCTCTTATTATTTGTTGCGAAAGTGCCGTTGTGAAGCAGCGGGTCATTTCTGTCAGTGGTGTTCTCACATGTCCTTCACATCCTGAGCTCAGACATCAAAGGTAGTAGCTTTAATGCTTTGACTTGTCTTGTTTATTCATGCGTTTAATCCGGTCAAAATCTTATTTATCGTAACGCGAATATTAATTCATTCAATTTGAGAGGCATTTCTGCACGGTCGGTGTGATAAATGTTCATGGTGCTAAAGGCTAATGTAGCCACTAGCATCTCATTGTGCTCTGAGGCCTTTATTACTTAAGAAAATGCACCTATTATATGATTCTGCACTGTCAGACAACAGAAATGTTTATTTGTTAATTGTTTAATCATTTGTTTTAAAGCATCGTAAAGATGGCAGCTCAAGTGACTGAATCAGATCAGATCAAACAGGTAAGAGAAACCACACACACACACACACAACCATACATAGTTATTAAATGTTTGTAGTTTTGAATTTGAATTGTTTATTGTATTTTGTAGTTTAAGGAATTCCTGGGAACCTACAATAAACTGACAGAGAACTGCTTCATGGATTGTGTGAAAGATTTCACCACAAGAGAGGTCAAGCCAGAGGAGGTATGAGATTTTATAAAGAATTAAAACTAAAAAATTCAATTTAATCAGTAAAACTTCCTCCACTTCTTCAACAGTTTCTCTGTAAGCAAGTCATTTTTGTTTCTTCTGTATATTTTAAGTCAAGCGTTAAAAGGTAAAGCAGTAATACAAAGAAAAATGAAGAATAAATCAAGTCTAAATGAGTGTTTTTGCAGCTTTTTAAACATGTCCACGTATTATTTACATGCTAAGACTATTTTTATCAAATCATTAGGCTTTTTTTTATTTATCACCTGTTTACCAAAGATAATGGTAACACAGTGGCGCAGTGGGTAGTCACCTCACACCAAGAAGGTCGCTGGTTGAAGCCTCGGCTGGGTCAGTTGGCAATTCTGTGTGGAGTTTGCATGTTCCCCCTGTGTTGGTGTGGGTTTCCTCCGGGTGCTCCGGTTTTCCAAAGTCATGTGTTATAGGTGAATTGCGTAAACTAAATTGTTTGTAGTGTATTGTTGATTATGGATGTCCTGGTCCTCCACGTTGGGGGTTGAGTGTTGGGCTAACGACCCACCTCATAAAAACTAGATGTTATGAAACACCAATATGGTGCAGCTTAACCTAGACTTCGATATAAATGGCCCTGGGAGCAAGCAATCAAGTAGCTAGCCAGCAGCTAGCTCTCTGCAACTCTCACTTGGTTGCCCACTGAACCTAAGCAGGGCTGTGTCAGTCAGTACCTGGATGGGAGACCACATGGGAAAGCTAGGTTGCTGCCGGAAGTGGTGTTAAGTGAGGCAAGCAGGGGGCGCCCAACCTGCAGTCTGTGTGGGTCCTAATGCCCCAGTATAGTGACGGGGACTCTATACTGCTCAGTGAGCGCCATCTTTCGGATGAGACGTTAAACCGAGGTGATCATTAAAAATCCCAGGATGTCCTACGAAAAAAAGTAGGGCCAAATCTGCCCACTGGCCTCTGTCCATCATGGCCTCGGTCTCCTCTCCAATCAGCTGGTGTGTGTGTGCTGTCTGGCGAAATATGGCTGCTGTTGCGTCATCCAGGTCTATGCTGCACTCTGGTGGTGGATGAGGAGATTCCACCCTATGTGTAAACCGCTTTGAGTGCCCAGAAAAGCGCTATAAAAATGTAAGGAATTATTATTATTATTATTATTATTATACCAAAGATAATAAATATTATATTTCTTGGCCAAGAGGCAGCAAGTGTAATGCCAAAGAGTTTTGGACCCAGAACAGAGCCCTGTGGAACACCACAGCTCTGAGATGCTATTGTTGAGGCATAATTTTGAATAGTGGCTGTGAAAGACCCGTCTGATATGCAAGATGACTACAAAAATGTTTTACTGGTGTGAAGATGAGATCATTTCATTTCTTTGTATTACTGTTTTACCTGCAGCCCAAGACCGGTTACTCACTGAAGCTAAGCAGGGCTGAGCATGGTCAGTACCTGGATGGGAGACCACATGGGAAAACTAGGTTGCTGTTGAAAGTAGTGTTAGTGAGGCCAGCAGGGGGCGCTCAACCTGCGGTCTGTGTGAGTCCTAATGTCCCAGTAAAGTGAAGGGGACACTATACTGTCTTTCGGATGTGACATTAAACTAGGCATGTGCCGGTATCACATTTTCATGCTGCGATTAATTGATTGAGCTTTTATCACGGTATACGGTATTATCACGATATTGTAATTTTACTAGAGAAACAGGTAAAAAAACACAAAAAACTTCAGTTTCATCAACTTTGTAACTTTAATAACTTTTTAATTAACTAAAAGTACTTCAAACATTTAAATACAAATAAATATAAATAAAACAATACACAATATAAAAGTAAACTTGAGCAATTATATCAAAGTGAATGTGCAAAGGGAAAGCGTCTTCGATCAGCAATCGTGGAATGAACTGCCAACTATTCCAGCATGTTTTATGCAGCAGATGCCTTTCCAGCCACAACCCAATATTGGAAATCACCCATACACACTCATTCACACACACTCATACACTACAGTCAATTTAGCTTATTCAATACACTATTCACTCAGCCCATATTCAATAATAAACATAACAAAAACTGCCTGCTAATGCATGGGTAAATCTTCAAAGGAAACAGTGTTACATTTTAACCTTTCACCTCATCCTGCTTGCTGTTTCACTATCTAAACAATGAAAACATAAAATAAGTCAAATTTGTTTCATTTTGATATTTGATTTACACTGTCTCTTTTGCAGAATATCAGTTTTAATAACCAATAATGGCCATTATAACAGTATAACGTACATTAAATTTAAACGATAAAGGTAAGCAATCAGTCAATGTGCAGAATCAGTGTATGTGGTTACATAAATTAATATATTAGCTTATCTTTGCACTCAGCCAAAACAGTTAACTGAGAACAAGTGATTCAAAAGACATAAGAATTGTTAGATAGAGACAACAAGATGAATTCAATATCACGTTTAACAACTATAGTGAGATGAGACCATCCAGCAGATGAACTGTCTGACATGCACTATACTTACACCTGGGGTTTATGCCGACCCGCTGAACTAGTGGCTGCAGCTCTGGGCAGAGAGTGTGTGGTCACGTGATTTGCGTTTTTAGCCGTGAACTAGAATGAACAGAGAACTTTTCAGAATCGCTAAATGAAACGCCGGTGTATTTCTCACGATTTCTCTGCGCCTCCCTTGCGTTTCTTCTCTCTGACTCTCGACTATTTTGACAAATACACACAGACGACGCACGCTCACACGGAGTCCAAAATAGGAGTTTGTGATTGGGCCAGCCCAATGTCAATACCGAAAAGAGCCAATGGGCTGCACAGTGTCACATGGACCGGCCCGGTCTTTCTGAGAGTCACAGATCACAGCAGCGTCAATCAATAAGGCAGAAATAAACGATAGGCTGCTAAGCCTTTTATAGGCCGATCAAATCATAGGACGATGATCAGCCCGGCCTAAAAAGTATGTCGGCCCACCGGGAAAGTCCGCCCCTGCGTGTGAGGATTATAGTGCGGTGGCAGCGGCGGCGCGCACACAGGGCTTCTACATGTGGGGATTGTTTACATCAGAGTGCGCATCAGTTCTGCGCAGCATATACGCAGTGTTTCTTCAAGCGGTTGATGGAAAATAAGCTAAGGCGCGTTCTAAGAATATAAATTCGGATCTATTATTTTTCACGTATTTTGAAGTGCCCGCGATAATAATATCGTGCATATTCATTACCGTGATTTATCGCATTACCGAATACCGGCACAAGCCTACATTAAACCAAGGTCCTGACTCTCAGTGGTCATTTAAAAAAAATCCCATGGCACTTCTCGTAATGATCCCCATTCTCGTGTATCCCTGATGTCCTGGCCAAGTTCCCTCCATCAGCCCTTACTGATCATGGCCTCCCAATCATCCCCATCCACCGAATTGGCTCTATCACCGTCTCTCCACTCCACCAACAGCTGATGTGTGGTGATCACACTGGCGCCGTTGTCCTGTGGCTGCCGTCGCATCATCCAAGTGGATGCTGAACACTGGTGGTGTAGTGTAGAGACCGCTCCCTCATGATTATGAAGCACTTTTGGTGTATGGCCATACACGATAAATGCGCTATATAAATACACATTACATTACATCCAGTCAAATCAAGTCAGCTTTTTTTTCTTGTCTAACAGGCTGTTTCCACCACAGGAGCGTGAGCTTTAATCTGATAATTCTGACTTTTTTTTAATTCACAATTCTGAGACAAAAGTCAGAATCGAGATATCTAAATTTAGAATTGTGGGATATAAACTTGAGAATAACACCTCCAGATTGGAAGGATATAAGAATTCACTAATTTCCCTTTTTTCTTATAATTCAGGGGAATAAAAATGAATTTATATTTACTAAAATAACATTAACATGACAAAATAACAGTTTAAAGTCAGCTTCCTTAAATATTTTAGTTGTAAACTTTTTCCTCACAATTATTACTTAAGTTTTCATCAATGACGGTGACATTTTAGGAAGCTTGTATCTCACAATTTTTGGAAAACTCCAGGTTTTCCCCTCAAAATTGCCCTTCTATAATTCCAGGATAATCTGAGATTCCAAGATATAACTCAGACCTATGTTAATAATGAAGTCTGCATTAAAAATAACTATAAATGTCAAAAAAATAATAAATAAAAAGTTTGGATTGATGTTAATTGGCAAGAAAAAAATTTTATTTATATATTTTTTTTCATGCCACCATGAATAAAAAAACATATGTAAAGCTACATCTTAATTTCAAGTATCAACATTCTTCTAGACCACGTGTTCTGAGAGCTGCTTGCAGAAGTACCTGAAGATGACACAGAGGATCTCCATGCGCTTCCAGGAATATCACATCCAGCAGAACGAAGCGTTGGCCGCCAAAGCCGGCTTGTTAGCACAACCACGATAAACTGACTGCTGCTGGATTGAACTCCAGACCATTACGCCAGGCTCTCTGTATTCCAGCATAGAGCAGGGGCCTCCAGATGGGCCCTCGGAGGCTGAGGACTGCAGATAATACTGGGAGAAGTCCTCTACTGTCTACCTGCAGATATCTGGACTGGGATTTTTGGTTTCCCCCAATGGAAAGACATTCCTCATATTGGGGGCATAAAGCAGGTCGGCCACATAACATGAAAGATCTTGATTGTTTTTATGTTAGCATGCTACAAAAATAAAATGTTATGAAAAATTTCTGAGTAAATTTATTAATTATATACACACACACAAGTATAATTGATCAAGAAACAAAAATTCTGATATTCTTAATCAGTGACAAAAAAAAATATTATATAAAAATTATATTTATTTTGTAATTGAAGTTAAAATATAATCAAGCATTTGAAGTTAATTCCAGTAATTTACGTATACACACACTCACTGGCCGCTTTATTAGGTACACCTGTCCAACTGCTCGTTAACACAAATTTCTAATCAGCTAATCACATGGCAGCGACTTCATGCATTTAGGCATGTAGACACGGTCAAGACGATCTGCTGCAGTTCAAACAGAGCATCAGAATGGGGAAGAAAGGTGATTTAAGTGACTTTGAACGTTGCATGGTTGTTGGTGTCAGACAGGCTGGTCTGAGTATTTCAGAAACTGCTGATCTACTGGAATATTCATGCACAACCATCTCTAGGGTTTACAGAGAATGGTCTGAAAAAGAGAAAATATCCAATGAGCAGCAGTTCTGTGGGTGCAAATGCCTTGTTGATGCCAGAGGAAAATGGCAAGATTGGTACGAGCTGATAGAAAGGTAACCGGTAGCTACTTCCAGCAGGATAACGTGCCATGTCATAAAGCAGGGGTCACCAATCTTGGTCCTGGAGGGCCGGTGTCCCTGCAGGGTTTAGCTCCAACTTGCCTCAACACACCTGCCTGATTGTTTCATGTATACCTAGTAAAGCTACGGTCACACTGGGCTTTGTGTGTGCAAAATTCTGTCATGCGGCGCTGCGAAAAGGGGCGGGATTAAACAAGATGATTAGACGTTAAAAAAAGCCAGCGATTGCTCCATGTTTTACATTTCTGCCCAGAGAGGTCGTGTTGATCCTCGATTTGTCTCACGCAGTCAAGTGATGCAATTTTGCAGGTCAGAGTTCAACAAGCTTGAACTTTGCACCGCAGCGACATGCAAAACTTGACGCATGACCCTGTTCGTTTCCGGTCTGACGCATTCGCGTGCGTATGAATGGAAGTCTATGGGAAGAAAAGTCAAGTGTGACCGCAGCTTTAGACCTTGATTAGCTTGTTCAGGTGTGTTTGATTAGGGTTGTAGCTAAAATCTGCAGGACACCGGCCCTCCTGGAACAAGTTTGGTGATCCCTTTCATAAAGCGTGAATCATCTCAGACTGGTTTCTTGAACATGACAATGAGTTCACTGTACTCAAATGGCCTCCAGTCACCAAATCTCAATCCAATAGAGCACCTTTGGGATGTGATTGAACAGGAGATTGGCATCATGGATGTGCAGCTGACAAATATGTAACAAGTGTGTGATGCTATCATGTCAATATGGACCAAAATCTGAGAGGAATATTTCCAGCACCTTGTTGAATCTATGCCACCAAGGATTCAGGCATTTATGAAGGCAAAAGAGGGTCCAACCTGGTACTAGTAATGTGTACCTAATAAAGTGGCCACTTATACAATTTCTCTGTATATTTTAGTTAGATCATTATTATGGAGCGCTGTGCAAAAAACAAAAAAAATTAATTGAATCGATCAACCAATTAATAGAGAAAAGATCTGAATAATTTCTTAATATTTCACAACTTTATTAGAAATGAGAAGACCTCTTCTTATTTTACATAAAAGTACAATGGCTTTGCTTAGGAACCTAATGCCTTCATTTCTTCATCCAGGAATCTGTAAATAAACTGAAGTCACAGGGAAGCAAGTTCATCGCAGTGAATGAATCGATGCCTACAGCATAAAATGTTCAACATAGTCATCATGGGTCACTCTAGACAGCTTGGGTTTAGGTTCCTAAATGGTTGATTATATACAGAAGTCTAAAGATGTGCTAGTGCTCCTAACAACTGGACATAGAAAAGGAGAAATTAATTAATATACAAAGATGTACGCTTTAAAAAATAATATAAATCCTTTTTACAGTTTGTGTAAAATGTATTTTTCAAATACATGGTTTTTTCGAAAGCTCTATTTACAAAAGGAACAATCAGTAAGAAACCCCTGGGCTTAACATAGTCTTGAGAGAAGCAACTCATTTATTCAATTGGTCAAGAATGAAAATAAGGATTAGAAAGTACCAGGAAATAACTGCGAGAGGGGGGAGGGAAAAAAAAAGGAGCATGTCACCAATTTCTGGTGTTCCCTCAAAGTAGCTTTGGGCCCAAACAAACAAAAAGGAAAATGGGGAGGATTCGGTTTACTGCACAGTAGTTACCCAAATTGTGACGTCACATTCAGAGAGTTTCAAGACGACCCCACAAAGCGAACCGAACGCGGGACAACTGCGATTCTCATCTTGTAAAAAATACAAAAAAATGCCGCCCGCCGACTGAATAAATATATTTAACAAGTTGCAAGATAATACCTTTTATTTTACACAAAAAAATTTCAGCGCTAGAAATCTTTCATTAAATAACTTCACGGCTGCGATAGAATATTTCGAAATTTTCCATACTAAAAATAAAAACTCTGCGATTACATATAAAAAGACTAAATGCACTTGCAAAGGAAATTAGTCCACTGAAAACAGTTTCATCTCGAGTTCCACTGTAAACATTTCCGGTTTATTTATTACGTTTTTTTCTTTTTATTAAAAACGAGAGACGACAAAAATAGGATTTGCATAATTCTCTGTGCTCGCATACTAAGATAGAAGTGGAAGACGCCGGCTGCAGTTTTCAGTAAACTACATTCCCTTTTGCAACTGATTTGTCCTACTTTTCCAAAATAGGGCACTCTGCTGTAACACGTTTTACTTTGGCAGTTCTGATGGAACAAGCGCACTACAATTGACCTTTCATTGAATAACCATGTCCAGCTGGTTAAGGTGACCATTACCTAGGGATGTGACTGGAGGATTGACTACTGCATCCAAACTCCGGTCTGAAGCAGTAAGAGGAGGTTGCCTGGTCTGTTCAGCGTTTGTGAAGTGAAAAGTGCCGTCGTGTTGCTCTGGATGGATCAATCGTAAGCTTTGATATCATCGATTTACATTCAAGCCTCGCGTGGAGTCCGTTTTCCCGTTTGGTGGAGGCAGGATCAGGTCTGAAAGTGCAGAAGGTGGAGGCCGGGCAGTCGAGTGCTGCTGTCAGCGGGACTCTGGGAAGGCGGAGGTGGAGCGGATGCCGCCTGACATCACCTGCACTCCACGGCCACAGTGTTCTGCGTGGGCGAAGCTGAAGATGGACTCATGCCCGTGTCCGAGGAGCCCGATGAGGTGGACGCTGTGGTGTGGGACACTGTCGATCAGTAGAGGTCAAAAGGTCAGTAATGCACAGAAGACAACAAATGGAAAAACTAGTGGTGTAACGTGGTGTTTCCCAACTCTGTTCCCGGAGGCACACCAACAGTACATATTATGGATGTCTCCCTGATCTGACACATTCATTTGAGGTTTGAGTCTCTTCTAATGTTCTGATGAGTTGATTCAGATGTGTTTTATTAGGAAGTGGTTGAAAATGTGTACTGTTGGTGTGCCTTCGGGAACAGTGTTGGGAAACATTGGTGTAACGAATAACACTACGGCTTAGGTCACGGATCAGACTATTATTCTGATCAGCAATGGTCAGTAATGCACATAAGACAACAAATAAAGAAACTAATGGTGTAACTTATCCCAACCCTGTTCCTTAAGGCACACCAACCAACAGTACATATCGTCTCCCTGTCTGTCCCATTCATTAGAGGTTTTGGAGTCTCTTCTAATGTTCTGATGAGTTGATTCAGGTGTGTTTAATTAGGAAGAGGTTGAAAATGTGTACTGTTGGTGTGCCTTCAGGAACAGGGTTGGGAAACACAGGTGTAACGAATCACTATGGTTTGAGTCATGGATCAGACTATTATTCTGATCAGCAAAGGTCAGTAATGCACAGAAGACAACAAATGGAGAAACTAGTTGTGTAACGTAGTGTTTCCCAACCCTGTTCCTGGAGGCACACCAACAGTATGTATTTTGGATGTTTCCCTTATCTTCCCTATTCATTTGAGGGTTGAGTCTCTCCTAATGTTCTGAGATCAGTTGATTCAGATGTGTTTGAATTAGGAAGAGGTTGAAAGTGTGTACTGTTGGTGTGCCTTCAGGAACAGGGTTGGGAAACACTGGTGTAACGAACCACGGATCAGACTATTATTCTGATCAGCAACGGTCAGTATTGCCCAAAAGACAACAAATGGAGAAACTAGTTGTGTAATGCTGTGTTCCCCACCCCTGGTCCTGGAGGCACACCAACCAACAGTACATATTTTGGATGTCTCCCTCATCTGACCTATTCATTTGAGGCTTTGGAGTCTCTTCTAATGTTCTGATGAGTTAATTCAGGTGTGTTTGATTAGGCAGAGGTTGAAAATGTGCACTGTTGGTGTGCCTTCAGGAACAGGGTTAGGGAAACCATGTAATGGATCACAAATCTCACGGTTCAGATCACACTATGGTTTGAGTCAAGGATTAGACTGTTATTCTGATCAGCAAAGGTCAGTAATGCTCAAAAGACAACAAATGGAGAAACGTAATGTTTCCCAACCCTGTTTCTGGAGGCACACCAACCAACAGTACATATTTTGGATGTCTCCCTGATCTGACCCATTCATTTGAGGTTTTGGAGTCTCTTCTAATGTTCTGATGAGGTGATTGGTGTGTTTAATTAGGAAGAGGTTGAAAATGTGTACTGTTGGTGTGCCTTCAGGTGCAGGGTTGGGAAACATTGGTGCAAGATCGGAAAAAATGAGTGAAATGGTTTGTTTGAAACAAAGCCCTCTACCATACTACGGTGATCAAATCTAATAAAATTAGAAACAATGACAACAATAATAATGTTGCTGGTGCTACTAATGTCAATAATTACATTTCATTACATTAAGATACAACAGTATTTACCACTTGTTGCTATTAATATTTTTCAAAAGCATCAAGAGAAAACAATTATTTTTATCATTTATAAGTCTCATAATATTTAAATATTGGACAATCATAATTAGTATTCCTAATATAGCTGAAAGTATTATATCATTTGAATATTGCACAATTATTTTTGAATGTTGTACATTATTACCACCAACTTCAAATAGAATACCCATTTACTAACAATGTACTTAATATCTTCAAATATCCAATAAAGCCTATTACCTACTGTTATCATTGTTTTAAAGCATTAGAATATTTCAATACTGTAGACCAGGGGTCACCAATCTCATTCCTGGAGGTCCAGTGCCCTGCAGGGTTTAGCTCCAAATTGCCTCAACAAACCTGCGTGGGTGTTTCAAGTATACCTAGTAAGACCTTGATTAGCTTGTTCAGGTGTGTTTGATTAGGGTTGGAGCTAAAATCTGCAAAACACCGGACCTTCAGGATCAAGTTTGGTAATCCCTGCTATAGACAATCAATTATATTATTTTTTATTCTCATAATATATTAATGTAGTATATTTTAATATCACAAATAATTGTATTATTAATGCACATATACATACAATGTTAAAATGTAGTAGTAGTAGTAGTAGTAGTAATAATAGAACTACTATTTGAAAATATTATGGTATTATACACAGTTGTACATTATTATTGCTGTTATTACTTTAATGAACATATTGTTGCTATTAAATGAAGTTTTAAAATAGTGAACATTATTACCTTCTCTTTCCTTCTTTTTTAACCTTTTCCGCCTCCTGTCGATGGAAGCCACTTCAGACTTGAGTGACATGTAGTATTTCCTGATTTCCTGTAGCTTGTCTTGCAAGAAAGAAATGCGCTCAGCACTTGACATGTTGTCCAGCTCAGCTGTAATAAAAAATAAATAAATTAATTAAATTAATTAATTAAAAAAAAAAAGCACAGAAATCAGTCAGGAGAGCATGTGCAAATTAAATGAATCCATACAAGACTGCAATATTTCATGAAATGCTTTAAGGCCTGGTATACTTCAGTTTGTTCGAAGTTATTTCTAACAAACTCCAGCAGAAAGTTCTTTTTGAGATTGCTTTGGCAGTTCGAATTACCTCACTAAAGTGAACTTTTTGGGTGACCTTTGAGCTCTTCTTTGATTCTTTTTTCCCAATTGGTTTCTCATTCAACAGAGGTCAGACAGAAGAACAACATCCAAAACAACAACACTAGCCACATGAATACACTAGAGAGTAGAGTAGCAGAGCTGGTAGAGATGTACCATCTTAAAATACATCTTTTCTAGGAGTTTGCACACACTGGCAGCACCGTTCACGGTCTCTCCACAGCAAATAGAAAACAATATAAAGACTGAGCTTCTTGTGGAGAAGCCTGTTTGCCAGATATTTATGAATCGGTTCTTCTCTCTCAGCCACTGTCATGTTTAGGAGGTTAATGATAGCAGCACATGAACACTGTGGTGTTGGAAGTGTTAAGAAAACAGTATAACATCACTAAACCTTTATTAAAAAAATAAAATAAAAAAATAAAAACTTAATTTTGCCCTCAAACAAAAAAAAAAAAAAGAAATAAATAAAAAAAAAAAAAAAAAGAGCTTAATCTTCAGTGTACTGGGGCCATTAGAATCTGGGTACCGACCAAGCAATTTTGTGTTAATTAGACATATAATAGATAGATATCTAATAGTTAAGAGACCATTAATATCTAAAACAAGGCTAAATTGGGCTGTCAGTGAAAATATACTGTCTAAAAATAGCCCAAAATTAGACCAATCATCCAATAGATTGATTAAACAGACTTTAAATACAGAGGAATGTAAAACTACACATGTGATGACTAGTCCATTTTTGGGCTAATCCTATACATTATTAGATTTTAGAATCTATCCTGGTTTTAGCCAAGATAGACATCTATTAGACCTCTTTTAAAGACAATAGATGCTTCTGTGTACGGTAATCAGTTTCTCAATGCATAATAAACCAAAAGTATTCTATATGTAAGCCAATCTTTGACACAAACTTGGATAGAGTAAAATTACAGATCAGCTGTTTCTCAGATATTATCAAAAGCTTGGACAGATGGCACTTGACAAAATCCAAACTGTAAAATCTGCTATGATGAAAACACCTACAAAAAAATCAGCAAAGCCATAACTGTTCATTCATTCATTCATTCATTCATTCATTCATTTTCCTTCAGCTTAGTCCCATTATTCATCAAGGGTCGCCACAGCGGAATAAACCACCAACTTATCCAGCATGTTTTACACAGTGGATGCCCTTCCAGCTGCAACCCAGTACTGGAAACACCCATACCAAAGCCATAACTAAAAGGTGTCAAATTATTTCAGATGTTTGGGGACTTACTCAGTTGGCAGGACCACTTATATGTGCGGGGGGACGGGACGGACTGCTTCTCTTTGTGCTTGTCTTTCTCTATATATTTATTGCTGGGAGAACCCAGACCAGGTGACCGAGAAAGCTTCTGGTTCTTGGGGAGGATGGAGTGCTTGACTGGGGTTAGTTTATTAGAGCCGTCCATCACAGACTGGTCTTCACTGTCACTACTGTGACCTAGACACAAACAAAAAGATGGTTGAAATTAACACAGACTCAACAAACAAAGCAGACAAAAGCAAAATAAATCCATTGATACGCAAACATTTAAATTACCTCATAGTTTTTTCTCCCTCATGTGTTTTTAAATCTTTATGAGTCTGAACAGTATTTAATTGTTGTTGTTTTAGTGCCATATCAGCAACACTGGCTGTATTCATGGCAAAACCTATACGAAATATTAGGTGTCAAAATGAATGGTTTCTTCTGTGCACAGCGATGCAGACAATCTGGTATCGGTTCAGTAATAGATCATAACCAGTTATTACATACTGACGTCATTTATCTCATATGCACTATATTGCGGTAGCTTACAATAGCAAGGGAGACAGTTGAGAGTAATTAAAATACTCAACTACTTAAAGACAGACACTCTGTACAATTCAATGCATGCGTGTTTGCTAGACCGTCTTTCACTGACGCTGAAGTTACAGCAGAAGAGAAAACTACTATTTCTATCTCTATGTCTCTCGACCTTTGACCTGCTGGCATGAGGTAATTTTTCTCTTCTCTCGGCTGTTACAGAGATACTTGTGAATCCAGACACAAGCGTGTGTCTCCATAGCGAGTTTTCTTCTCTGTGTCCATCACGGATCAGCTGTGACCACCGCTGCCGTTCATCAGTGTTTATCATTGGTGAACGGCACCAGAGCCAATAGCAGTCTTTTCTGTTGAGCAAGTGACCAATCATAGGGGTGTAGGAGCTCACTTGACAATGCTCAGAAAGCGAACAGGATAATATTTACATTTGTGTATTTGCTATAAATATATAAACTACATAAACTCAGCATTCACAGTTTATATATCTGACTGCTTTTATCAAAGGACAAAACTATATTAGAAATAAATACTTTTTAATACAAGAATTCTTGTGCTGTGAAGTAAAATATAAAATTGTGTATGGAAAGCATCCTCAATGCACCGTGTTGCAACAAGATATTGAATTGGACCAAATCGATGGCATGACAATCGCAACCAAACCATGAGACCAGTGTAGGTTCACACCTCTATTAAATATACAATATAGAACATGGAATCATATCAGTTTCTTAATAAACATTCATTGTACAAAAAAAAAAAAAAAAAAAACACTGAAAAGAGTCATGTACAATCTTTTAGCTCGATTAATGATAAATATTCTAAAAATCCTCCAGAAGACACCTTTATAAACATGTCCCTTAAAATATTTCCTGAATAATGTTGTCTAATATCATTAAAAAATAAATATAAGTTCCATTAAAATGTTTTATCGTCAAAATATTCTTACACAAGTCACAATTAGGTTTTTCCCCCTTTCAATAAATATGTATGTAAAGGTGTTTGCACACTGACATCTGAAATTTTCTTATGCGTTTTTTCGTATTCATATGCGAAAAATTCGTCACGTAAACAAACCTTGCACACAGAGTCCGATGCGTATTAATCCATTCCAAAAAAAAACTCGAAACTTTTCAGAGTCATGGTTTCCGCTACATTTATTCTTCCATGCCGGTCCGCCACGCCAAGATTCATCCCGCCACAGCTACATTACAGCTTCTCATTCAAAACATTCTATTTTTAGTAGCGGGTGATAATCGCGCCAAAAACTTATTAAAAAGGTAAGTGAATTATAACAGCGCGAACTTTTCTGTAACCGTAGTAGTGCTCTGCGTCATTTGTTTAACCCTTTAAGGTTACGGACTGACTGACTGTGACAGGTGCGTGATGCATGAGGCCAGAAAACATAACGTATAGCCGTTTTACTTTATTTCAGGATGCATTAATACCAGAGGCATTCATAAATATTCCTAGCAAATCTAATAAATGCTGGAGACATACTCGTTACATAAACGCACTAAAATCGCACCTCAGCAGCGTTTATTTGAGAGCGCACAACAAGATCTGCGCGCTCTTAAAGCGGCCTATATTTGAGGGGGCGTGCAAGAAGTTTTGTGCAAGAGCAGAAAAAAATTTAATAAAAATCGCCGCGCAAGCAAAGAGATCCGCATACTGTAGGCTATTACATAAATGCAATCTCGACTTCTAATACGGCGCTCACGACATTTGTCATTGAAATAATGCCGCGGGTAGTTTGTAGATCTGTGTAAAAAAGGCCTGCCGCCACAGCTGGAAAAAATCCTAGAGGAAACACGGAGTCAAGTCAAGCAGTGATACTTTGTTCTCCTCTCTCTACTCCAAATTAGAAAAGAGAAATAGGCTACATATTGTGTTCATGCAATACTGCATGGAGAGGAAGGAGAGTTCAGCTCATTATCAAAGAGCTGCGCTGGGTTTTCCCCAAAATGCAAAGCTTATTTCAGAAAATCAGTGGAATTTTCATACATTAACCAATTCTGAACAGAGACTGGCAGTAGACATTATAATAGATAGCGGCTGCGTTGACGTGTCGAAGCAATAGAGCAAAAGCGGACCATGCTTTCTATTATAATATCTATGGGCAGTACATCAAATTACAGTATGTGACTCTTTCAACATCATTTGGAGGGGTCCATGTCGCTGAGCAATGCATGTAAAACAATAAAAAAAAAATAAATAAATAAATAAATAAAAAAGACTCATGCAGCCACCTTTGCTTCTCTCATGAACTTGAAAATATGATTGGCAGAATCCTAGAAATGCTCGATTAAGATCGCCTAGGGGGTAGAATCAAGGTCGCGATCTTTTTTCGATTAATTGTGCAGCTCTATGAACCAGTGAAGGTTAAACTAATGATAATTGTCAGTTTTGGGTGAACTGTAACGTTAAAGTATCACTGTTCACAAATAGAAATGCTAAAGGTTAAAATGTTGAATGTGAGAAGGCAAGCAGAGGTTAATCAGATAGCCAAGAGAAGCATAACATCACATGACATCAGTCAAATTTGCGAAACCATTCTCTGGTATCATCACTTTTGTCCCTCTTTTCGCTTGTCGTTAACTTTAATTCTATATTCATAAAAAAATAATAAAAATAAAAGACCTAACCTTCCATGATGGGCAACAAAACAAAAAAGAAAAACACAAAAGGAAAGAAACCCAAACAAGCTAGTTAAAAACGATCAAGAATTGGACAGCAATCCAAAAACCTTTCAAGGCTTTTAAATTGGTCTCAAAGCACTCACCTGCTCCATTCTTCTCTGTTTTACAACCAACGCTTGAACGTTTCTGGCTCCGTTTTTGCTTCTTGGCTGAGGAGACTGTAGTGCAATCCAATAACCTCTTCTGACCTGAAAAAACAAAGTAACAAACAGTTAAGAGACAGATAGACAGTAGGAAAATGTAGAAAAGAACAGTGTTCCAGTTGTTAATAATAAAAAAAAGAAAGGACAAAATATAGCTGCGCATTATCAGCATCAGGTATTTATTTGAAGCAGTACAAGTCTAATTACACCCCCCCCCCCAAAAAAAAATTATATCATGTAATTTTTTTCCTACTTTTTAAAAGGTGCCCCATTTTTATAAGGTTTTCATTGTGGAGGCGTCTGACAAAAGTTAATTCATTCAATGTAAAAAAAAATATATAAATACATAAAAAAATTGTAACATGTCTGATGCAGCTAGTTAAAGTGGCTGGTCTCTTTAAATTCCTCTTTTCCTAAACTATACTATGCTCTGATTGATCAGGTGGCCCAGTATGTTGTGATTAGTCTACCTCTTATAAAATGTGTCAGTCTCAGCAGCTTCCTCAGCACTTGTAAACAGTGATATGAGCAGTAATGGTGGCATTGTTTTTTTTATTTTATTTGGAAGTTAGATGCAAAGTAAATTTCCTTTCACAGTGGAAAAAAAACAGCAGCATCGTGACAGGCCTAGCTAGAAGAGTGCTTTGTGCTGTCACAATAATCAATTTATCGGACGACACATGGACATGACCGCAATCATTTTTGGTGATGCAATATCACTTTTTTTTACATAATTAATTCTAGCAACATTTTAGTTGATTGTGCAACTTCTGTATCTCTATTGTAGGTGTCAGTGTGGTTAAAAAAAACAAAAACACTACAGTATTTACTATAGTATATTTTCATGTGTGTGTCTGACAACTGAAAATAGATCTGGTAGCAGATATCACAGCCTCTGTTACTTTTTACCGTGCACTTTTTTTGTTAAAAATGTATTATTAATTTAGGTTATGCATTTTCACATTCGGAATCCAATGCCTAATTAATAAAATAACTACATAAAACATTCTTAAGGATAAAATATGTGTTCTTTGGAGGAGTGTAATTGCATTGTGATGATATTATAGAGTTATTCTGGCATTATATAATGAGTGGTATAAAATGGTCTGAAAATGACAATAACATTTAAATAGCAATATTTTTTGGTGAAAAAAAAATATATATATTGTGACCGGTAGGCAAACTGGTAGGCAAGATTGTAAAGGAAGCAAGACAAGAATTGACGATGACTTATTTTAGGCAGTTCAAAGTTTTTTCTAGGTAGACAATAACTCCATTTATCCAGCATTTTGATATTTAGGCTACTTTCACATGGCAATGATCATGTTCTTTTGTGGATTCTAAGTGTCTTTTCATGAAAAAAAACAAGATATTTTGATGAATTATGGTTGCTGCCACACATCGACTTGCATAAAAATTAATATTCAAGTCAATGGTTGCCAGCTACCAGCATTATATTAAAAATATCTTCATTTGTGTTCAAAAGAATAAAAACTCAGAGTTTTTGAACAAGTGAAGGGTGAATAAATGCAAAAGTTTTGGGTGAACTGTCCCGTTAAAGCATCAGAAATGCTAAAGGTTAAAATGTTGAATGTGAGAAGGCAAGCAGAGGTTAATCAGATAGCCAAGAGAAGCATAACATCACATGACATCAGTCAAATTTGCGAAACCATTCTCTGGTATCATCACTTTTGACCCTCTTTTTGCTTGTCATCCATTTTTGCTTGTTTTTTTAAAATCAGTATAATCTGAGTTGAGTTAAATTTGAAAAGTCTTACAAAATTAATTATTAATAAAAATTACTACAAAGCATTTTCGATTTCGGTTTTCAGCCAAGTGTGTTGAGAATGTTCTGTATTTTTCCCACTCCGTAACCTTTTATCAAAAAAAATGTTTCCAAGATACCAACAAATGCTGGTGAAATGTAGGCAAAAGGCCAAAACAATATTAAACTTTTGCAGACAGACCTAAATCCATTACCGTGTTGATAGGGGCCTTAAGTTGAGTTTGTCAAAACGTTCCACTACATACTTCATGAATTGTAACCTCATTATTAAATGGCATAACCAGGCAGCTATTAAACAGTTCCAACTCCTTCATAAACACCAGATTCAAAGACTTTTTAAAGCACCGTTCATTTTAAAAATCAAGCACCTTTGTAATTCAAACCCTAGCACATGTAGTGCTATGAAAGTCCTCAGTGTACTTAATATTTCACTTACAGTTAATATTCACGTTAAATGTCAAGAGTAATTTGAAAAAAATAAAATTAGTTGAATTCAATACTGGGAATATTAAAATGAGGTTTCTGAAATATTGATCAAATATGCATGTTGGGCATGATGAATATTTTAATCCTCAAGTTTTATATGAGAATTGTGTCCTTAATCAGGTGGAAAAAATTCTGAATTATCCAAGGAGATAGAGTCCCTAAGTGTAGGTTGAACCGATATAAGAAATCCTTTGTACATCTTTCAGTGGGTTTCTTTAACAAGAGTTTATCTTAATTAGCATTATAATAACTACTGTATTTTGTATTGTTCTTATTGGTTTTTTTTTTTTTATTGAATGTCTGCAGAAATAAAAGGACAATAAAGTTTACTACCAGGGCTTGACATGAACTTTTTTGATCACCAGCCACTGTGGCTAGTAGATTTCCAACATTACTAGCCATTTTCACTGGCCACAATTTTGTTGCTGGGAAAATATAATTTAATATGCATAAATTTGACTTTTGTCCACATTCATCTCACTTTTTATGCGTGTTGTGTAGGAGCTTGCTCAATGTGCATGAGCAAATAGGTTGTGTCACATTTCAATTAGTTTTTATTGGACATGACTTTTCAGAGCTCAAAATTAAGGATTTACCAAATTTGTCTCTGACCACACCAAAAATAAATACATTATTATTTCTTAGCCACAAATTTTAAATAATGTAAAAACAAGCAAAATATAGCTGTATACATGCATTTTTAATAAACAAAACTTTTCTTTAAAAAATATTTTGACATTTAAAAAATTAATCTCATATTAAAAGCAATGTTATAAAAAAAAAACATTTTTTTGTAAATAACAATTCAAAGAATAAATTAAAGTGAAAGCAGTGACCACTGCTGCTTACAAAAGGATATTTTTTTTTAAATCTTGAGCTCCTGAAAGCAGCAAGACTGTGGGTGCAGGATCATTGCTTTTTGTCCAGTCTATTTCAAAGAGAACCGATCGCAGCAGTTGCATTTACTCTAGGCACGGTTGCTTTGCGCAAGTAAACGGCACATCACATCACCTGTGCATGCGCGCGAGTAATCATCCTCTCATTCGGTATTCACCTGCTGTCTTTTGCTTGCGCGAACGCAATTAGTTTTGTCAGTCATGCTGCTTCTCGATTCCAGGATCACATTTGCACGCATATTGGGCCATGCGCATTGTCGAACCCTGCCCTGTCGAACGATTTTCAACTGGCCAAAGTGGCTAGTGGCGGTGGCTGTCCAACTCGCCACAGCTGAAATCTACCCACATTTTGCAGGTTTTAATGTCAAACCCTGTTTACTACTAGCATTATTGGTCAGATTTAAAATGTGAGATTTTTAAATCAAGAATTTCTCTGTTTTTTTTTTTTGTTCTGTTTTTTCACAGCTACACAGTACAATTGTTGAAATAACACCAACTTTTTTTTAAAATAGAATTCAAGCACTTTCCAGCACTATGTTTGTTTTTAAGTGCTTTCCACGCCTTGAACCATGTCTGAAATTTAAGAAGCATCAAGAAGCGTATAAGAACTTTCAAGAAGCGTGGGAACCCTGAAGAGTCGTAATTTAATATAAACTAAACAAGCATCAAGCTTTAACTTACCTCTGTCCTTTCCATCTCGATCCTGGAGTGAGATGCTGGAATTACTCGAACTAGCACTAGCATCAAAGCTATGAGTCGACTCATTCTCTCCGAGACCCTCTTGTGATTCTGCCACACTGTCCACTTCAATGGTAGCGTCGCTCTCGCTCTTAGTGCTGTGAGATTCGTCTGGGCTGGGGGCAGAGGATGGTGAAAACAGACGCGGTGGTCCCACTGCCGCCAGGACATGAAGATGGTCAGAAGATTCCAGTGGCTGAGGCAGAACTTTCTCTTCCTTCATTATCGGTAACTCTTCACAAGAGGGTTTGTCCTTCTCCTCTGGATCATCTAGGTCTACTTCATGGCAGACCAGAGCTTCAGGGCCAATTTGAGGCATCATTTCCTCATTTGCCACTGTTGTTGGATCCTCCAGGTCTGGACAAGGAGCTTCTAACCTGAGGTGCACCTCTCTGGTAAGAGAAGGCATCTCAGACTTAATGTCCACATCTTTGCTGGGAGATGACAGTGTTGGATTGGTTAATTCCTCTGGTTTCGGCACAATCTCAGTCCTCTTCTCTGGCTCAGGTTTCTTTTCTAGTGGTGATGTTTTAACAGGAGAAGGTGTTTTAGGTTCTTCTTTCCTGTCCAAGCGAATTTTCTTTTCCGGCGTTCGCTGTTCATTGATTTTGCGTTTCGCTGCACTGGTTCGCTCTGGAGGGTCGATGTCCTCTGTTGCAGAGTCCGTGTCTGAGCCAGCCGTCTCTACCAGCTTTATTCTCTCTACAGGACTGCTGTGTGGCGTTTCCTGTGATTTCTTCACAGGTCGTGGTGGAGTGGAAGGTTCCTCTGTCTCTGTGTGATGATTAGCAGTGGCAGGTGTTTGTGTAGGAGTCTCTGATCCTGGTTCTTTCAAACGAGGCTTCTTCGCTTTCAGTTTTGGAGATCCGACATCAGACTCAGCAGGGGGCAGGGATGAGTCTTCTTCAGGTTTACTTTCGCTCTCCTTGAAGTTGGGCATCTCCTGAGGACTGCTAGGAAGTTCAGGCTCAGTCGGTGCAGGTTCTGGTGTTGTGCTCTCCTCTGGGAGATCCTCAGCTGCCTCTTGTTTTGCTATTGGTGGTGGATCAGTTCTCTCAGTCCACTCCTGCTTCTTCTCAGGAGATTCCTCACCCTCGCTATCGTCTGAAGAGTTTCCAGAATCTAAAAGTGTCAAAAATATACAAGCATAAAAGTTACCTATAAAAGCTGTAAATGCTACTCAAACTTAGACATCCACAGATGTATTAGATAATTGAAGCATATTAAGCATGTGATCATTCATTCATTTTCTTTTCAGCTTAGTCCCTTTATTAATCTAGGGTCACCACAGCAGAATGAACCACCTGCATATGATCAGAGAAGGCCAAAAATATACTGGGGGCTCGAGAGATACAGCCACTAGATGGCGGTGCTAACTTTTGCAGTGCTGTCTGCATTAATCTGCATGAATGGTGAAGAATTCCAAACTGCAGAAATGCACTTGCAAGTATGGTCAGTGCCAATACCTATACAAAAATACTGCAAATTCAAGGTCCTTTCATACAGGTCAACAACAAAAATCTGTTATCACTGCTATATATGTGCTTTCAGAGCCAACTATTCAAAAACAAATCAACCGATCAGAGTAGATTATTCAAACAGGGGTGGGAAAAGAACTTACACGGTCATGAAAATGTCTTACACAATTTTTTTTTAGTCATAGCATTTGCATACTGCTTTAGAACTCTTCAACTTTTTATACTAGAATTGACTTTTCATTTCAGAAAAAGTTAGGAAAAAAAAAAAAAAAAAAAACATCAAGCTATCTGTATCAGAAGGTGCTTGGATTTTTATTATTCTAATGCAACCAGCTCTTACCATTTGATCCTCTATCAGAATCATACATCCCGGAAGTTCTCCTTGTTCGCCGGCGAGGAGTGCCTGTTCAAAGATTTCAAAGAGTAAGTAAAACCACAAGCTAAGATCACTAAACAGATACAATTCATACTGGCAAAACAACTCTTGAACTAAAAAAAGTGTCACTTAGAACAGAGTTTCCCAATTTAAACTCTTCCTAATCAACACATTTCCACAAACTCCTGCTAATTAAACACACCTGAATCAACTCAGCATAACATTAGAAGAGACCCCAAAAGTTGAAATTTAGAGACGTCTGCAGCTGCAGGCCCAGGTTTGTATTGTTAAATGAGCCATCCCAAGAATGTCCACATAAATTACATGTACAGTGTTAACTAACAAAATACTACAAATACACAATTAGATTTATTTTGATTCAAATTTGAATTAGTTTATGAGACATTTAGTTTGCGTTTGTTCAACCTATTGTGTTTTATTAACGTCTATCCCATACCTACCCCTTACAGTAACCTGTTGTTTTATTAACGTCTACAACCACCCAAACCCTAAACCTACCCCTTACATTGATTAAAAAAATAAAAATAAAATTGTATTGTTGTGCAGCATCACAAAAATGACCCTATATTTATGTGCACATTCTCAGTAGCTGCAGCTTTAACAGTTCTACGCAACGCAAGTCCCACACACACAAATCAAGATCTGCTGCAAGGACTCAACTTCTTCTGATGATTGTATTGAACTGTAGTGTCCCTCCTACTTGGAAATGTGGTCTGAATCTTAATGGTGATCATCATATGGCAAAATTGAATGTAGCACAAACTTGAGCAGAATATCAACAACCTAGATTTTAGCTGCAGGTTCATACAGGTCATACGCAAAGCTATTGACTCGGGACAGTCTTACCTTCTCCATTTGGCAGGGCAGAGGCATCTGCAGGCCGTGAGTTCTTGCTGCTGGACCGACCCTCGCTGCTGGGGGTCTTACGAGAGGTGCCAGGAGGGGTGGATTTAAGTGGAGGACGACCTCTTCGCACAACAACTTTGGTCTTGTCCTCCTCTTTTTCCTTTTCTCCATCTTCTTTATTCTGTGGTGAACGGAGAATAAAAATATTGTTCCAAAGGCTGTCAAAAGAGAAGGCTTGTTTTCTTTTGTAAGAAGTCGCTCACCTTCACTTTTTTCTTTTGTTTTTTCTTTGTTCCACCTTTATCGACAGGCCATATTATTCGATCTGCCTTGACCCATTCGTCATATCTGTTAGAGACAAAAACATTTCTTGAATGATATTGTCATCATCCACAAGGCAAAAAATTATATATTATATATTAGACTTGCTAATGGTAACAGATTAAGGTGTATTATAATGCATGTGAAATGGAAGGAGCCAAATCAGACAGCCAAGAGAAGTGTAACATCACATGACATCAGTCAAGTTAGCGAAACCATTCTCTGGTATCATCATGTTTGATCCCATAATCTTAAAAAGATTTTTAGTAGCACTGTGCAGTTATATAATATTTACAAGCGAAATTCAGCTATTTCCTGATATATCCACACATTAGCAATATTTGCACATTTAAAATTGTACACATCCATTGCACTAATTAATCTGGAGTTGTACATTGCTGCTGTACACATCCACTGCACATTTAAATTTGTAATTATGTTCATATCTATCTGCATACTTCTGATAACAATGAATAAGATGAACTGATCAATGAATAACAACCTATACATATATTTATCTATTGTAAATCTCTGATCCTAGTTATTACAACCTGTATATAATGTTCATAGTACATCCATCTGTAAATATTACCCATGGTTTTTTCTACAATTGCACTTTATAACTTATACCTATATCCTGCACTTGCTGCTATTGTATTCCTGGTTAGACCTAAACTGCCTTTCATTGTCTTTTACATGTGTAAAGTTGAATCAGTTTACTACAGTTCTTTCGAATAGCAATTACACATCAAATGGAGTCACACATCAACTCCTCACCTCACATTCCAGCCATAGTAATGCACCAGGTAAAGAACCTCTCCATCATCGGACTCAGTGTTCTTAATGTTAGCTTCATAGATCTTCTGCGTCTTCCCCTTGCCGTATTTGACCCTGACTTTAGTCCCAGCCAGAGAGTGCTCAGAGTCTTCACAGTCATCTCCCTCCTCTCTCTCGTCTCTGTGAAATAAACACAAATGATTTTGTTCATCAAGACAGATTTTTATAAAGCATTAAAGACTTTGACAAACTATATGGTTGGCATTTTATTTTTCGATTACCCTACATGTTATGCATATTAAATGGCATGAACTTTTCTTAAATAGAGGGAAAAGAAAAAAAAATGAATCACAAAAATATATGATGATATCATAGTGTCATTACATATTATTTAGAGAGGTGAGACATGTGCAATTAGCATACTAAGACAAGGGAGGCGAGAAGTGTGGTTGTGTGTGTGTGTGTGTGTGTGTGTGTGTGAGAGAGAGTAAAAATGTTTGATGCATTCAAGAAGCGTGTTTTCTTTAAGCAGGTAAAATTGGGGCACTTTCACACCTGTTTTGTTCAGCGCTCAGCTGTCATACGTCACCATTTTAAATTATGATGATGATGATGATGATGATGAGCAATAAGACAAGCAAAAAGGTTCACTTTAATTTTGAATGGTGACACGCACAGACAGTCACCAAATAGAAATCAGAGTTAAAACGCTCAAATATAACCTTATTTTAGTTATCAAGGGATGTACTAATCTATCTATTGAATCAATCTATTGCCCATCAGTTTTTGTAACATTTAATTAGTAATTTTAAAATAAGATTAAGACATTAAATAACTTTTTTCCATTATTAGTTAGAAGCTTAAAAACGTTGGCTAGAATTATGCATTATAGGCTTACATTATAGAGAGAAATAACAGATGAACCAACAATGCAGTCAGATCATGAAGCAGATCAATGTTGATTATTTTCGAGGTGTCAGTGCAGAAATTATCAAAATAATACGCCTAATACAAAATATTGCAAGACTAAACTATTGAAAAAAATATCAGATGGTAATTGCAGTCAATAGTCAACGGCTCTCATTAATATTTCAGCATGGTTTCACTTTCATATTCGATATGAAACGCACATTTACCGATAGGAATGACATCCCACCCTACTCCTAATTCTCTCTTCATATAGCCATATGACCATTACATATCCATAATATAGGATATACCCTGGTTTGTTAGATCACATTACTTTTTCACTACAATTGATCTGCTTTCAAATCGAGCCTGGACCACCTCATTCAGGCAGTCTCGAACTGAATGTTTTGGTGGAGATAAGAGTGCGATTGCCCCTTTAGCTTAGTTCGTTTGGCATCTGTGAATCCAGCAAACAAGACAAGTTCTGAAACAAACGTCTAGGTGTGAAAGTACCCTCAAAGGTTCAGTTCATATCTGACTGACTGTATTTAATGACAAAACGGATAGATGAAGTTAAATCATGATATCGAACACATTGAATCATAATCAAACCAAACATGAAACTACTGTAGGTTCAATCCTCTAATATTTACAGTCCTCTAATATTTACTATATCATGTAAGAATTATGAATGCTGCAAAGAAAACTCTAAGAAGCTCTGACTCTGTAGAAATGGGGTTAATTCATTCGTTTTTTTTTCCAGTTTAAATGCAGAGATTAATCAGACAGCCAAGAGAAGTGTGACATCACATGAAATCAGTCATGCAAGCGAAACCATTCTCTGGTATCATCACTTTAGACTCTGCTGAAACAGGTTTCAAGCCTTATCACACGCATGACAGTTTTCAATTCAAATGCTCCCCAAGAAAGTCATTCAAAGCTTAAATGACATTCGGTACAGCATTTCAGGTCTTGTGTCATCAATTAGAACATGGAAATATTTAAATGGTTAAGCACAGACAATGCTTGCGAACATACCGCTCCCCGAGTCTGGATCTTTCAAAATAATCCTCCTCATCATCATCGTCGTCGTCGTCATCCTCCTCCTCCTCCTCATCATCATCATCTTCATCATCGTCCTGAACTTCATCATTGTCATCATCATCCTCATCAGAATCCTTATCAGACTCTTCATGACGGCGGCTTCGACGTTTCCCAGGGATTTCTCCATCAGATTTCTCCTTTGGTTCCTCTCCGCTGTTTTCTCCTACACTTTGTGTTTCTTCCTTTTTCTTCTCCTCCTTTAATTTTTCTTGCTTTAAGGGTTCCATCTCTACTCTCACAGGAGTTGTGATACACCGCCGCCGACCCTGAGGAGTCAGACATGCAATCAAAAAGTTAAGAAAAAAACTGATTGAGAAAAAAAAATTTGTGATACTAAAATAAAAGATGATTTCTAGAAATGTGCTATATTTTATAGACGCAATCTTTAGAGTCCTTTAAATAATGCTGATAACTAGGGCCAGAAAGAATCTGCTGACTTTTCTTTTTTTTTTTTTAAATAAATAAATAAAAATAAAAATCAGATTTATGCAGAATGATTTTGGGATTATCGTAACTAAAATATATTAAATAAAAATATATATACGTTTTAACTATTATTTAGTATTTACATTACAAATTCAATTAAATCCATTTATTTCGTAAACATAAGTCTCGTATATCTACTGAAGACAGAAAATACTACTTTACAAATTGTGTTGTAAATAAATCGTATGAACATTTTCATATTAGTTAATAATATTACTGTAATTAATTTTAAAAACTGAAATAAATATAAAAATTCACACATTTACACTAGTAATTACAAAAACTCAATTATTGGCTAATAATCTGCGAATGTCTGCATGCGCAAATTCTGTGTGGACCTACTGATAGTCACCATACTGAAATTCGGTACCAATCGATATTGAAATTTTAAAACATTAGCTTTGTCCCAAATGGCACACTATACACTTATGCACCATGTCCTTATGCACATGAACACTCAACAGCATAGTATATGTATGTAGTGTCATCCAAAATGGAACACTAATGACTTTTTTTACTAAGCGGAAATTCAAACCGTTTCCCAGATGACACTTGACAGTTGCCAAATTAGAGAAATACATGACCAAACTACCATATAACACCGGTCATGAGTATAAAATCGCATTCACCAACAGGAGGTGCTATAATCACTCTTGTAAGAGAATTTTGCTTTCACGATCCAAAATAAATAACATAATCCAACATGAGCGCCCAAAAGCTCTGCCCCTTCCGCTACGCCAGCGAAGCAGCAGTCGTTGAGTGTGTGAAACATCCAACAGTCCACACTTCATTTTACTGGTTGAATGAGTGCATCATCCGGGTAATTAAAGTGCACTTATTCTTTTTAGAGTTTTCAGTGTGAAGGCACTACTTGCACTATTTATACGTAGAATAGTGCATGAGTATGCGATGTGGGACACACCTGTCCATTTCCCGCTAATATTTGAGCACGTTCTTAAATTATCCCAAACTTCTCTCAACAGAAATGACTGATTGACCATAACTCACCGCTGTTTACTGAGTGGGACCACAGATACAGCGATACTGGAGCATTTTAAAGCTGCGATTCATCAGTGGATCGCTCTTATGTCCGCTTATAAACAAACCAGCTGATCGACATGACTTTAAAATGCTCCAGTGTCCCTGTATGCATGATTACACCCAGTAAACAGCCGTGAGTCAGTGAGCTGATGAACTTCATGGCCAATCACACAGTCACTTCTGTCAAGCATGTGAACACAATAGCAAATCAGTGCCGTTTAAGAATGCTCAAGTGTTAGCGGGAAATGGAGGTTTTTAAAATTGCAGTATCGATTGCTACCGAATTCCAGTATCGTGACAACTCTAGGTTACTCTAAGGCATAGGTCTCAAACTCGATTCCTGGAGGGCGGCAGCTCTGCAGTTTTGCTCCAACCCTAATCAAACACAGCTGATCCAACTAATCAAGGTGTTCAAGGCTACCAGATACTATTAAGCAGGTGTGAGTCGGAGGTGGTTGGAGCTTAACTATGCAGAGCTGCGGCCCTCCAGTAATTGAGTTTCAGATCATTGATCTAAGGAAACTTTTTTTAATATAATTCTTGCTCAAAAGTAGTGGCCGCTTCACTTGCACTGTATAAACCAAGCAGGTTGAGCAAGTGATTCATTTCTCCTATGGTGTTCCATATAAAAAAAAAACAAAGTAATACGGTTTTTAAAAGACACGCGTACGTTTTCATTTTTGAGTGAAGTATTGCTTCAAAAGCAGGATGGTTTTAAAGTTTAAAATAGCCCAAAATGACAGACATCCCCTTAAAAATCAATTCAAACCCAAGAGGCAGATCAGACAGCCAAGAGAAGAGTATCATCACATGACATCAGGTCATGAAAGCGAAACCATTCTCCAGTATCATCATGTGCATTTCCTCCAAATTATTCAGACGCACAAAAAAACAAACACTTTGAATGCAAGTGTTATTGCTATACTGCAGGCAGGTCATCGAGCATGAAAATCCCTCAACCTGAGAGCAGACACTCACCCTGGGCGAGCAGACATCTTTGAGTCCTTTTTCGCTCTCAGCATCTGACTCATCAGCGTCTGCCGCAGGTTTGTCCTCGCTGGTTCCAGGCTCCGCTGTAACCTGCTGCATCATCTCATCTGTGTTTTCGCTCTCTTTTTTCACAGTCTTAATGCTCTGCACTTCCGGCTGGACTTCTGGCCGTGGCTCATTGTGATGCACAGTCCTGAACTGGATCTGAGCTGAGCGGCAATACTCCTCAAATCCATACAGGTATCTAGTGTTGAGGTCAAAGAATAAGAAAGGTTGCATTTTAATCTCGAACTTGATAATAAAATCAGGTTATTGTTAAAGTCTGACATAGGGTTCGAAATTAACCTTTTTGCTTGCTAGCACTGGCGCTCCATACTTTAAAGGAGCACCAGCCAAGATTTAGTCGCACCCACCAATTATGAGCACCATTATGACAAGATTTATATTAACAGATTCATTGCATTTGAAATCAACACTAATCAAAACAAACAAAAAAATATATGCATGCGCCCACTGGCCCTGCACGCACTGCTTGACATGAATAAAACAATAACTGTGCTGTGTTCTCACGGGTGGTGTCTGATATTACACAGACGCTATTGAAATATAACTTATTTGCATACGCCATCTTAATAGCAATAGAAGTCTTTTCATGAGCTGCAATATTAGTTTAATCTTAGTGAATGCAAGCTCTTTGGTGATGGTATACGCTGTGTTACATTTTACATATAGCTGCCACTTGCACAGCTGACAGCATCCTGACGATTAAATGAAGGATTAAACAACCTCTCGTGCTTAAAATGTATAGAAGAAGTGGCAAACGCTGCTACCAGCAACTCTTTCACAATGGCTTTACAGTGAATGCTTTAGTCATTTTCATAGCGGACTTTAACCCAATGGAACTCTTATCCACTCTTCAAGAAGAGTAAATGGTGTATTAACATTCATCACATGAACGCTAATCTGATGAGCCATTATTTGTAACTTTAGTTGGTTTCCGAAACAAAATCTGTCAGTGTTGTTTTTATTCTCATCTTCAGCGCTTTACATTTTTGCAGTTGTTGCTCCTTGTCATCTGAAGGCAGAAGGCACTGACTGAGTGATTCAGTTCTAGAGCAGTGGGCCAATCAGAAGAGCTTGAAGGCGGGGCAAGCATTGCGGGCTTTGTTTACTGCAGCAAGTTGACACGACAACTATTTTAAACTATTTCTGAGTGCTGCGTTTCGTGTTTCAGGTGCAAAGATGCATTCTGCATGAATGTCTCCTAAATCCGCGCATGCGGTGAACATATTGCAGTGAAAACTGGTTGCACAGCAATAATTTTATGCACTCGCACAAATATATTTTGAGGTCACATAGGAAAAATTTTGGGCGCATATGAGACCAAAACAGTCACAATTTTGAGCCCTGTGACTTCAAAGTCTTGTTTATGAGCAAATATGAGCCACATGACCATCTTATTTGACTTCATCCTCTTCTGATGAGCCTGAACTCTTTCTGAAGTCCACTCTATTGGAAAAATTTAAGCATTTCTGTTGTCTAGCCAGTTAATTCGTTTCTGAATCTTAGGTCCCATTTACACTAATTTGTTTTAGTTTTAAAATGGCGTTTTAGAACGAAAATGATCCACGTCCACACTGTCTTTTCACTTAGCGTTTCTGAACAGCTCTCCATCCACACTGCAATCGCTGAAAACACACATCACATGACACCACACACTCTGACATGCACTGCAGCGTATGCCCCAAGCAATCAGCGGGTGCTTTGAGCATACCTCCCCAAATGACCACGCACGTCAGTTAACCAAAGATCTTCCATCTCACTATAGTTGTTAAACGTGATATTTAATTCATCTAGTCTCTATCTAATGACTCTTTGGTCTTATATTTGGTCTTAAATATATTACTTGTTCTTAGGTAACGCTAGGCATGTGCCGGTATCACATTTTCATGCTGCGATTAATTGATTTTATCACGGTATACGGTATTATCACGATATTGTAATTTTACTAGAGAAACAGGTAAAAAAAACACAAAAAAAAACTTTACAGTTTCGTCAACTTAGTAACTTTAATAACTTTTTAATTAACTAAAAGTACTTCAAACATTTAAATACAAATAAATATAAATAAAACAATACACAATATAAAAGTAAACTTGAGCAATTATATCAAAGTGAATGTGCAAAGGGAAACCGTCTTCGATCAGCAATCGTGGAATGAACTGGCAACTATTCCAGCATGTTTTATGCAGCAGATGCCTTTCCAGCCACAACCCAATATTGGAAATCACCCATACACACTCATTCACACACACTCATACACTACAGTCAATTTAGCTTATTCAATACACTATTCACTCAGCCTATATTCAATAATAAACATAACAAAAACTGCCTGCTAATGCATGGGTAAATCTTCAAAGGGAACGGTGTTACATTTTAACCTTTCACCTTATCCTGCTTGCTGTTTCACTATCTAAACAATGAAAACATAATAAGTCAAATTTGTTTCATTTTGATATTTGATTTACACTGTCTCTTTTGCAGAATATCAGTTTTAATAACCAACAATGGCCATTATAACAGTATAACGTACATTAAATTTAAACGATACAGGTAAGCAATCAGTCAATGTGCAGAATCAGTGTATGTGGTTACATAAATTAATATATTAGCTTATCTTTGCACTCAGCCAAAACAGTTAACTGAGAACAAGTGATTCAAAAGACATAAGAATTGTTAGATAGAGACAACAAGATGAATTCAATATCACGTTTAACAACTATAGTGAGATGAGATCACCCAGCAGATGAACTGTCTGACATGCACTGTACTCTAACCTGGGGTTTATGCTTACCCGCTGAACTAGCGGCTGCAGCTCTGGGCAGAGAGTGTGTGGTCACGTGATTTGCGTTTTTAGCCGTGTACTAGAAAACTTTTCAGAATCGCTAAATGAAACGCCGGTGTGTTTCCCGCGATTTCTCTGTGCCTCCCTTGCGTTTCTTCGCTCTGACTCTCGACTATTTTGACAAATACACACAGACGACGCACGCTCACACGGAGTCCAAAATAGGAGTTTGTGATTGGGTCAGCCCAATGTCAATACCGAAAAGAGCCAATGGGCTGCAGGGTGTCACATGGGCCGGCCCGGTCTGTCTGTCCGGGAAAAAAAGCATCTACTTTCAGAGAGTCACAGATCACAGCAGCGTCAATCAATAAGGCAGAAAAAAACGATAGGCTGCTAAGCCTTTTATGGGCCGATCAAATCATAAGACGATGATCAGCCCGGCCCAAAAAGTACGTCGGCCCACCGGGATATTGCCCGGTCTGCCAGATGGCAAGTCCGCCCCTGCGTGTGAGGATTATAGTGCGGTGGCAGCGGCGGCGCGCACACAGGGCTTCTACATGTGGGGATTGTTTACATCAGAGTGCGCATCAGTTCTGCGCAGCATATACGCAGTGTGTCTTCAAGCGGTTGATGGAAAATAAGCTAAGGCGCGTTCTAAGAATATAAATTCGGATCTAATATTTTTCACGGTATTTTGAAGTGCCCGCGATAACAATATCGTGCATATTCATTACCGTGATTCATCGCATTACCGAATACCGGCACAAGCCTAGGTAACGCATTTTGGCTGAGGGCAAAGATAAGTTAATATATTAATTTATGTAATCAAACTGATTCTGCTTATTTGACTGATTACTTGCCTGTATTGTAGCCTATAAACTTATTGTACGTTATACTTTTATAATTGGCCATTATCAAAATTAATATTCAGCAAAAGAGATGGTACGTTTCATGTTTACTGAAAAAAATGAGGCAGTAATGTTATAGGCTCTGTTTTGTTATAAATATGCATACAGTGAAGATGACTGTCATAT
The DNA here is from genome assembly GCF_903798145.1 of Danio aesculapii. Taxonomy (NCBI): domain Eukaryota; kingdom Metazoa; phylum Chordata; class Actinopteri; order Cypriniformes; family Danionidae; genus Danio; species Danio aesculapii. The sequence continues at coordinate 41,747,365 of NC_079451.1, read as the reverse complement.
AAACATGTAGCTACACTATGCTTTAACATCTTTGGTGTCGGTTAGGTTAATATCAAATTGAGAATAGGCAGTTCCTTATATCATGTTTGTATGTTTTTTATTGTTAAGATGATGAAACAACGTAGCCAGGGTGATGTGAATGACGTTATAAAGTCCATTTAATGATTTACCCGATGTGTCCTCGGGAGTTTGTTTTCCATCTCAAACTTGCGAAGTCTGAACTTACAAAGAGAGGATGCAAGACTGAACTTTGTGCATTAGCCTAATATTGAGGAAAAAAGCTCCAATCAGATTTTCAGATGTCTCTGTTCCCCCCCATCCCATTCATTTTAAAATGAAAACGGCCTCTTCAGTGTTTATATATAAAAAATAAGAAGTTCCATTTTCAGGGTTTGAAAACTCCAGGGTAGTGTGGATGGAAAGCGTAACCGTAGCAAAACTTGTGCATTTTAAAACTAAAACATATTAGTGTAAACGGGGCCTAAAACTGAAATTATTATTTGTTGTAAGGCACACTTAGCTTCTAGGTATCCACTGCAAAGTTTATTTACTGTAAACAGGCTTTTTATTCAATTGTTTACACTGGAGAGTCGAAAATACAGTCTGCTGTAAATCTACAGCATGCAACAGATGGACTACATAAGAGAAAATCTAAAATTTTCCTTTAATCATCATCATAACAGTGCAGCAAAAGTCACCTTTAAAAGTGTAAAATTGTCTTCAGTTTGCGTCTACGACAGAAAAAGAACACTAGCTGCTGAGCAAACAAATACAGTCCTGTACAGCAGGATTTGTGAGAGCTTGCACTTACTTTCTGTAGGCAGTTTTCACATTGTACGAGGCAGCAGAGTTCAGCACAGGAATGCCGAGATCCATGTAGATCTGTTTCCAAATAGAACCGCTCTCAATCTAAAAAAACAACAACAAATAAACAAATCTTTTCATTTCAGTCTTTTTAATGACTAAAAGCACTAATTCTGGCTTTAAAGAGCTGGTAGTGTCATGCACATGTGTCTACCACACCCAAAGATCAGAAAGCTTAGAGAAACATGACATCACTTGAACAAGCGCAACCGTTTTACCAATTATCACCACTCCACACTTTAAAATGTAATTACACTCAATAAGTCACAGAACACCAATTTGATAAGCCATTTTTTTCATCTTAGTCCAGCTCTATGAACTTCAGAAATTTAATCAGTGGCCACTTTCACTTCATATTTTTTGGCAAGATCTCACTTCCCACCCTCTGTTTATTGGACTCTGGCAAATGGGAACTATTCGAGCACTCACATTGTCACAGCCTCCGTGAATATGTACCAATCGGAAGAGCTTGAAGAGGTTGAGATCCTTGTAGCCAAGTACTGGAGGTTTGTTAATTGGTGTCCCTGGAAGGAAAGCAAAGATGCAGAGAAGCGTTAAACTAAAACATTGCCAAGCATAACTGGTCGTGAGATAGTCCTAAAAAAATATAGAAATAAATAAGAAGGCCACACACAGGCAATAAAAGACAGCCCACCTAGGGCTGCACAATATTGGAAAAATCAGACATTGCGATATTGCAATGCAAATACAATTTCAGCAGATGACAAACAGCTTTATTTGGAAAGAATTCTTTATTTTAGATTGATTGGGGTGGTTTTATTTGGGAGTGAATCTCAAATAATATACAAATAAATTATGCACATAGATGAATATAATATAGCAAAGATAAAAGTGAATTATAATTTTCTGGAGAATCTAACAGCATTCAGCTACAGATATTATATTATCAACACTGCATAGTCTTCATTTTATATAAATTAATCGATCGATTGCGATTAATCAAAATGCAATTTGAAACATTGCGATTAGTTGGGGGGGAAAAAAAAAAAAAAAAAAAAAAAAAAAAACGCAAGAGGCTGCAATATATGTACGCATGTATGCATCTATCCATCTATATAAACGTAAATAATGAATAACATCTGAGGTGAAGTGCTTCAAAACCAGTCCGCTATGCTTCAGAAAATTAAACATACTAGACTTTCTACAATTATGTCGTGAGGCATTGCAGACATAATATCAATTGTCGTGAACTATGCCACATTACACAAAAAGAAACAATTAAATCTTGTCACGACATCCATTTGTCGTTACGATCCTCCACAACATCCTTCGTTAAGGAAATGGTCCCGAAATAGTTTATCCGACCGGGTTTTATAACTAGCCAATTGAGTGAGTACACTTTCATTCTGCTGAATCAGAATTGCGCAACTGAACTATGCCCACAATTAAAAAAACAAACAAACAGGAAAGCGCTGACAAGTGCGATTATGGTGTCTGCTGCTTCAGAAGCATTAATAGTTGAATTAATATCAAAGAAAACAGCATTTCTAATATGGGAATATTTTGGTCTCAAAGTCAGACACTGAACGAAAACAGAATTTAAGAGCCGTCACAGAATTGTTGCTACAGCTTACAGATTATTGAGCTGAAGCTTGAATTTAATTAAAATCAGCTTGAAACTTGAATTAAATCGTAAATATATTTAAAAAAAAATTTTTTTTTTTTAAAAACGCAATCTGTAATAAAAAAAAAAATGTAAAAAAATTGCAATTAGATAGATAGATAGATAGATAGATAATAAATTAAAAATAAATAAATAAATTAACGCACAGTCCTAGTTCACACGGTTACATTCATTAAAGGGATAGTTCACCCAAAAATGAAAATGTACTCACCATTTGCTCATCCTTCACTTGTTTCTAACGTTCATAAGTTATTAAAGCATCTTTTTGTGTTCAACATAAAAAAGAAACTCCTAAACATTTGAAACAAGTGCAAGGTAAAATGAAAATAGTAGTTAATTTTTTGGGTGAACTATCTCTTTAAAAACACATGCAGATGATAAACTTATTCCATTGTGATTAAACTCTGCATTGATTATCATCAACTATGATCACAGCTCAACATTGCATATCCTGCAATGTGACTACTGCCAATGCACACATTGTAATATCACATAATGTGCAGCCCTAATCCCACCCATGATGAACATCATTCAGTCAGCTCAATGATGATAGTTTAATCTCAGTTGGTGATGTGAAAGTATTACCTCTGTCCTCCATGAACTTGTAAAGCTGCTGTAGAAAGTGGTCCCTTTCCTCTGGATCTGGCTCATCATCAGGCTAGTTAAGAGAAATAAATTCCAAATCTCAGATTCTGATGTTGTACTTTTCTCACATCCACAAGTTTTACACAAATCATCCATCTTTTACAGTGAATTAAGCTTTTTGTTTTGGCTGAATTATCCCTTTAACAATGTATTTACTAACTGGGAGGTAATAAATGTGATTCTTCTTGAACATTTCATAAATGCAACTCTTCATGAAATGTTCAAAAAGCATAGCATTTATTACCTCCTGACTGATGTAATAGACAATTCTTTTTGAATGATTTTAAAGTGTGATGGATGGATGGATGGATAAACAGATAGATGAATAGATAAAAATTGGTCCAACTTCACCATAATTTAAGTTTTTGTTGTGTATATTTAATTATAAATTTGTCAGAACAACCCGTCATGTAATTACATCACTTCATTTCTCCTTATCCAGTAACAAACACAACAGCGTAACAAGTTGCCTGAAAGTGAGTCAGGTTAATTTACCAACCACTCCTACTGATTCACAACAGTTTCAGATTTATTAACAAGAACCGGCTCATGGTAGTCATTTGTTTCTGAATGGAATTTTTGTGAGTTGTACATCTGTCTAGAATATCTCATCCTAAACTTGCTTAAAATTTACTAAAAGAAAGTGAAAGTGAAGTATGTCACGTGACTTACATATTCACACACGTAGTTGATTCTCTGTTAATCCACTAGGTTAGAAGCGGGTGCTATTTTGTGTATGTTTTTTCCAGTGAGTGCAGTTGGGTAAGGGGCGTTTTTTTTTCCTATTTACATATTTCTCTTTAGTTATTTAGAGGTGGGGGAGAGATTAGTTAGCGGGTGTTTCATTTGTTATTTTCTTTGATTTGGCACCACTTATTTTCCTTCCCTCTATCAGGTTTGTTTGTTTACTTCATTTTGCATTTATTGTACACATTTGTAAATACATTTTGGGTGATTTAAATATTTTTCTTTATTGTAATAAAACGAACCACTTTTTTTGCCACATTGTTGTCCGTGTCGACTCATAGCAGCTAACGTCTCAGGGGAATTCTTAAAAGATTGGGTTGTCATAATTATGTTAAGCCCTTTTCATCCTCCGAGCCACACGGGGCGTAACAACTGGTCATAGTATGTTAATGGCAGTGTAAAAGCATCACCAAAATAGTTATGATGAAACAACAACAACATTTTAGTACAAGTGTCTTCCAGCAAGAATGCACATTCAAGGATTATAATGCTCAAGCAAACTTCAAGATAACATTAAATAATGAATAAACCAAGAATATGAGGAAGTTCTTGCCTAAAGGTTTTGTTTGCAGTAAATCCTCAAATCTTACATCTTAAATTCTGCCTATAGCATTAAAGTGAGGCATTTCTGTATAGCACAGGGGAGACAACTCAGCAAAAGTGCTTTGCTGCACCAAGCATCAAATCAGCTGCATTTTTAATGATCCAATTCACTCACAATAAAGGAAATATTTACTGATAAACATCCTTAAAAAATACACAACCTTTTAAACCACAAGTTCAAATAAATAGGACATTTGATTACTAGACAACCCACCAATTATTAGATTTTATAAAGATGTAGTTTCACATTTCCCTAGTGTAAAAGTTAAACTGATGGCTTTCTGAATACAAAATTCATCAAACAAAAAAGCAACCCAACGCTTCCAACAAATGGTTCTACTTATCTTTTCACATGCTGGCCTTATAATTGTGCAACGTGCACAACGTTCCCCATTGAGGAGAGAAGAGTCTTTGAGATGAGCTCAGCCCTGCCCACCATCAGAACTGGCACACCTCCACTGGGCCTCAGCCAATCCCGCCGCCTTTTCACAACCAAAAAGAATGAGTGTGGTTGCCATGGGAACGTGTCGGAAAAACCAAGCAAATGACCATTTGTCCAAACTCAGAGAGCAGGAAGAATGAGACATTGTTGTCCAGAGCCTGGGGGCTTTCCCACATGCTGGGACCATTCACTGGGCTTAATCAAGGTGTACGAGAACATGAGATGTAAAGGGCCGATGGAATGTCTTCACAAATCAACATAAATACCAACACTGGGGCTTCTCAGAGTCACCACTGGAGGCAAATGCCCTGGTATTGCTTCAGCACACCAGGTGCCCAGCTCTGAGAGACCCTTTAATCAGAGAAATCACTGCAAAACTGCATGCCAATCAATGGAGAATAAGAAACAATGATCCAAGCAAGAGCAAAGTCTCAAATACCATAATAAGAGTCAAAAGAGGGTTAAAAATAATAACCTCCTTTTTTAAACAACAAGAGTGCAACTTTCCCAACATCCAATTAAAATGATCGTGCCCAGCTGAGCCTGGTTTCTCTCAAGGTTTTTTTTCTTCACTTCCGCCATTAGTGAAGTTTTTTTTCCCTCTCCGCTGTCGCCACTGGCTTGCATGGTTTCGGATCTGTAGAGCTGCGCATCGTTGGATTTGCTCTTCAGTAGTTTGGACTCTCAGTAGTGATTATTAAATCCACACTGAACTGAGCTCAACTGAACTGAACTTAAACACTACAAACTGAACTACACTGTTCCTATTTACTGTGACCTTTTATGTGAAGCTGCTTTGACACAATCTACATTGTATAAGCGCTATACAAATAAAGGTGAATTGAATTGAATTGAATCCAAAAACCAGTAATATCAAAACCCTTAGAACCCACCACAGTCTTTGAAAGAAAATCCATCTATGACAAAAGATGACAAAGAAATGGAAAGGACAGTAGTGCTAGAGTCTTACTTCCTCTGGTTCTGGCTCCTTCTCTTCTTCTTTACCCTCTTTGCCTTCACCATCCTCATCATCATCTTCATCACTGCTGGAAGATTCGAGGATCTCGCTCAAGTCCACTTTCCAACTGTCAGGAATTTGTCTGCCCTGTAGAAAGAGCTTTGCTGCTTCACACCCTGTCAAAACCAAAAAAGGACAAAAGTTATGAGTAAGAGATGAGACTTTGACCTGGAAATATTCAAGTGAACAGAGGGCAGCTGATCTTGGGACTTGTACCTTTCCTTAGTGAATACTCCGGTTTGGAAAAGGTATCAATGTTTACCTCCTTAACATCTTTGCGTGCAATGGTGTGACTGCAGAACACAAACAGAGATAAATCAGACAGAAAATAACAACAAGTAAAGGTTATAATATATTATTAAATATAATTCATAAAAATCACATAAAAATGTTAAATATCTGCATTGAAGTTCTTGAAAATACTTAAGCAAAGCTTTCAAACATGGAATAATGTCTACAAACAAAATAGTTACATTTTGACTTTGGTCTGTAAATGTCAAAGCTACTGTTCATTGCTACTTACAATTTGGAATCAGCAAATGATCTCACTAAACATTGGTCCTTTTTGACAGTTATGTCATCATTGCAGCTTGGAGATATCACCTGAAAAAGAGAACATTGAAGCAAGTGAGTCTTTAGCAGTGTCAAAATTCGAACTAGAATTCAATATTTAAGTCTCAGTTGAAAAATTGGCCATGAAAATCTTAATAAAAATCTTTCTCTGATGCATAAATCATGACCACCTGAATTTGTATTTTTTTCCTTTCCGTTTTAAAATTAAAGCACATTTGAAAAAAAAAATTTTGTAAAAAGTTCAGGAAATTTTTCAAATTCCACTTTTAAAATGGAAATAATCATGTAATTTTTTTCATGCATCTCATCTTATCTGTGAGGGTCTATAACAATAGATGTAATTGCATGATATTTGTTACTGTTGGCATGATCAACTTTTTGGCTGTTAGCTGCCATCTTGGTTATTAGAAATTTGCTGTAATTACAAATGCTGGTCATTGGGTGGAAGCTCATCCAGTCATGCATTAAGTCCTGGACGCAGCAAGCCAACTCTATAAACTAGCACCCACAAAAACAAACTCTGTTTTCACCTTGCACCTGGACCAAAAATCTGCACGTGAACACGCCTAACGGGCAGAAGCAGTTAAAAAAAAAAAAAAAAAAAAGTCTTTCTATAGCTGCACGGGCAAGTAGTTTGTTGCCTCATTCCACAAAAAGCAACCCAAAATTGTTATGCACATACAAACCACAAAACAAGCAGTGTTCAGTGCCATTTTCACAGTGCTTATCACTTACCAAGGCTTCGCTCATGCAAATATGTCTGACAATCTTATACAGGTCTCACCAAACTTGTTTCTGAAGGGCTGGTGTGCTGCAGACTTTAGCTATAACCCTAATCAAACACACCTGAACAAGATAATCAAGGTCTTATGCCATGGTCACACTAGAGCAGGGGTGCCCAAACTCAGGCCTGGAGGGATCCAACCCCAATCAGACACACCTGGGCTAGCTAATCAAGCTCTAAAGCTACAGTCACACTGGACTTTTCTCCCGATAGACTCCCATTCATATGGATGCGAATGCATCAGACTGGAAACGCAAGCTTGTGCGACAAGTTTCGCAGTTTGCTGCGTTGCAAAGTTCAAGCTTGGTGAACTCTGACATAATGCTGCGGTCAAACTAGAGTTTGTGTGTGTGAAATTCTGTTGTATGATGCTGCAAAAAGGGGCGGGATTTACAAAGCTTGAACTTTCCAACGCAGCAAATGGCGAAACTTGTTGCACAACCTCGCGTTTCCGGTCTGACGCAGTCGCATACATATGAACGGAAGTCTATAGGGAGAAAAGTGCAGTGTGACCGCAGCTTATGTAGGCTTGCTAGAAATGTCCTGGCAGGTGTGTTAAGGCAAGCTGGAGCTACGTTCTGCAGGAGATCGGCCCTCCAGGACAGAGTTTGGGCACCCCTGCACTAGAGTCTAGGCATGCAAAATTCTGTCATATGCCGCTGCGAAAAGGAGTGGGATTAAACAATATAATTAGACATTGATAAAAGTGAGTGTACAGAAATGTAAAATATGGAGCAGTCTGAGAGGTCAATTGGTCTAATACAAATCACATGATGCGATTTCACAGGTCAGAGTTCACCAAGCTTAAACTTTCACAAGCAGCAAACTTCGAAACTTGAAGCACAAGTTTGCATTTCCGGTCTGCCACATTCACATGCATATGATTAGAAGTTTATGAGGCGAAAAGTGCAGCATGACCACAGCTTTACTAGGTAGAGCTGAAACTTCCAGGCAGGAGTGTTGAGGCAAGTTGGACACTGGCTCACCAGGACCAATAACGGTGACCCCGGATCTAATAAGATCACATTGTTTGCAAATATTTGAGAAATGCTACAAAATTACAGCAGAGTGACCAATCGGAGTGCTCTCTTTCGTAGACAGCTGACTCAATTCAACATGCTAAATCAGACAAACTCACTCTAATATTAACCTAAATAAAGGCAATGTGTGGTTTTTGACCTGTGCTTTTTGTTTTCAAAAGTTGAGCGGCAAAATTGTCTTTTAGCACATTTCAAATTAAGTTAGAGATTTCTTTTATTCCCCTTATATACACCTGCTGTTCAACAGGCCAACTACATTTTAATGCCCTTCCTCTGACTTGTACATCACTGATTACAATAGACAAGTGTCTACTACAGATGTATCCATGTTTACAATTAATCGCAAAATGATTTTAAAGACTCGGAGGGGATCACACACCAGATGATAAGTGCTACCATGTCACACCGAGTCTTAAAGTACTAAGCACTTTACCATTGGTGTCTTTTTAAGGCAAAGAAAGACAATAAAGTAAAGATGTGGCACACAGTGGTGGCACTTCTTGGAGAAAGCGGTTTGACAGATGTTTCTGAAACTGTTCCTCTCTCACAGCTGCCGTCGTTGTGTTAAGAGGTACACATGAGCAGCATGACCTCTATGAGTGTGACACATTTACAATCCTGCCTACTGCACTGCTGTGGTGTTGGAAGTTTCGAAAACAGTATACCATCACACTTCGAGTACAGCACACTTATGTTCTTCTGACTAGGCATGGGCCGGTATAAGATTCTGACGGTATGATAACCTTGGATAAAAATATCACGGTTTCACGGTATAGTGATTACTGCTCTAAAATATATTATTTTTAAATGTCTGGGTAACAAAACAACAACTTTTTCCCCTTTGAAAACAATATATTAATTTTTTAGATTTAAGATTTATAATATTTTGCAACAGTATTAAGATTCTGCTGTCTTTATTAGTGTCAAAATTACAGCTTTCTTTTCAATTTAATTATTTACAAATGTAAATAAAAAATCTTACACATACCTTGGGAATGGGATTACAAAAAATTTTGGTGTTTTAAAACCTTGACTTTTCCAAACAGCGGTATACCTTAAACTGTTATCGTCCCATGGCTACTTCTGACTTGTGTGTAACTTATAATAAACATCTTTTTCCATCTACACCATTTGATTCCACTGTAGTGGCTACGCAGTTACACCATTAAAACTAGACCATTACTTTTATCATGCACGATATCACTGGCCATCATGAATCACAGGTTTAAGTGCAATTTACCCACCAAAATAAATTGCAATCAGCAATTTTCAACAGCAGCAATACAACATCTCCAGACTGGTTCTATCTATATTATTTTTAAAAATGTGTTGTTCCAAACCATTCATGTTCCTTCGGCTTAGTCCCTTTATTCATCAGAAGTCTCCACAGCTGAATGAACCACCAACTTATCCAGCATACGTTTTACACAGCGGATGCCCTTCCAGCTGCAACACAGTACTGGGAAACACCTACACACTCACATACACTTCAGTCAATTTAGTTTATTCAATTCATCTATAACGCATGTCTTTGGACTGTAGGGGGAAACCAGAGCACCCGGAAGAATCCAACGCTAACACAGGGAGAATATGCAAACTCCACACCAACTGGCCCAGCCTAGACTCAAACCAGCAACTTTCTTGCTGTATGGCGACAGTGCTAACCACTGAGCAACCATGCCACCTCTTTTCCAGACCAATATACATGCAAAAATTCCCTGTCTACTCTCCACACAAAGCCATCACTTGAGCACAGAAAACCCCTCTCACAAGCAATGGATAGCATGTTCTTGCTAATTTGTTGGCCTTACAACTATGTGCAATGAAAAGTGAGGTTAAGACTTTAAAGATATTCTTCCTTTTTGTTCCCAGGGAAAAACAACAGGACATAGATAGTGACGAAATCAATATTTTCAGAAATTCTAATAATCTCTCTAGCTTGCTTAAAAAAAAATTATGAATTAAAGACTCACCAGGACGCAGTGCCATGAATCATCGGGTCCACTCTGAACACAGGCCACTTTCCCCAAAAGATCATCATTAAGCCTTCTCTTATCATCATCGTCATCTTCACTTGATGAGGACTCCTTCTCATCTTCTGCGCTGCATTGCAACAGAGAGCACCAACATTTGAAACAGGCTCTCTTTCAAAGACACTGATCAGAGAAGCTGAACTGTATTTGGGCGCATAGTATGATAAATAAAATAGAAACAGCCAAAATAATAATTATATTTACATTTATACAACTGAGAATCAGCAGTTTAAATACGACTTGGTCAGAATACTGTGCTTTCCTTAATTCCAAGTTTGATAGTCATTGCTATCAGGACGCAAGTGTAATCGATGCAGAAACAACAACAAGACTGTGAAATGTACTACACGTAGCTCACTGTGAATCATGTCACTGGACCTATACTTCAGAGATCACTTACATATAGAAGCCTTTATAGTACAGACAATAGGGATGCAACAAATAACCGATTTTACAATTAACCGCGCTTTAATTTGTCACAGTTAATTAAATTGTAAAGGGATCTCAACACCGTGTTTCTGGACGAAACAAAACTGCAGCAACTAAAAGTTATGCCAGCTGTGCGCTAGCTTAAAAGTTCCGAGCTTGTCCACAGAGACTGATACCCACGCGCATACTGGATTAACTACAGCTAAGGCTATTTACTAAGGGCCGTTCACATATCGTGTCTTGTGCGCGCTAGGTTGTTATTTCCAATGAAGGCCCACGGCTTGCGTTTTCTAGAGGCACCTAGTCGAAAGAATGTTGCGAATGCACCGCAAGTCACGTGACAGGAACTGTACTGATCAGCTTCATACTTTGTATGGAATATACAAATCTACTCCAAAGAGAAAAAAATACAAACTTAAAATAAAATTACCAAACTATTTTGTAATAGTTGATGAAAAAGGTTCAACAGCCTATATTTGTTCTCTTTAAAAGGGAAATATTTAGCTAATATGTGGCTTAGATTGACCTTAGACAAACACAATTGATTTAATTTATTCATTGTTCAGTCATTTATTTTCACTGTAAAATTATTACTTGTTTAAATGCCAAAAACTTTCACTTATTTTTAAGTTCAAAGAGAAATGAACTATTATTTGTTTTTAATAACATTTTGTGCTTTATTAATTGGTTCTTGAGAAGCAATAAAGAACACTTTAAAATATAAGGAGTTTTCGTATCATTTTCTAAACTAATAGTGTTTTGAAATTAATGAATGCATAATAATCGTGATTATTCCTCAGACTATAATCCTACAACCAAAATCTATAATTGTTGCATCCCTAATGGACAAAAACATTCATATTTGCAAAGGATTTGAATGATGTGGAGAATTTAACAACAAGTTCGAACCATTTAGTGCAAGAGGCCACAAAGAAAAAGACTAAAAATACTCACACTGCCTGGGAGGACCTTCTACCTCGATTCGTCTTCTTTCCAATGACTGGTGTACCAAAGTGCTCTGGGTTAGTCAAGGGCAGCTGGTCCAAAGTCTGTAATAAAGCAAAACAGGCAGAATTATGGAAAAGGAAAAGAAGTCCAAAAAAAGAAGTGTGCTAACCACCAGACACATGCTCCAGGCACAACACCTCACAGTCAATGTATTTATGTTTTCATTTACCTCACTCTCCGCAAAATGTCTTTCGCCTTTAAGACAAAGTGAAGTTCTTCTAAGGGTTTTCTCATCTCCATCATCAAAAACTGCAATGAGAATGGAAATGGAAAGTTTAGCTCCCTGACATTCATTCAATTCATATAGGGCATAATAATGGACTTAGATCAACTCCAGGGAGATTGGTCCAGTCCTGCCCGTACGTACCTACAGTGTACCAGCTGGCATCTGTGAGTTTGCTAATGACAGCTTCGCTAAGCCCACCCTCTGGGCTCTTTACTTCTACTGTTGAGCCAACCTGAGACCACAGTAGAAAAAAAAAAAATCATGTTTGCACAACCTCACCTTTTATACGATAAACTTGTTGAATAAAAACATATTTTAAATCGTTTACAAAGAGAGAAAAAAAACAAACAAAAAAATATCTGATTTAGAGCGTAGAAAGTGCTAGATACTTTTAAAAGTTAATCCCATCATAACTACACATAATAATTTATTTTATACTAAAAAAATAACCAGTTAAATGCCAAATGATAGAAAAAATGGCTTTGGTGAATAAATAAAATATTTGTCATTGTCAACAGGTTGCATTAGCAAGAATTAACCAAATGCTTTATATGTAATATTATTTAAATGTACTACAGAGTCGATCTCCAACAACAACAAAAAGGTCTCCTTACCCTTAGGGGTCCTTTGACTTGGTCATCTTGGACAACTTGTGAGGTGCTGTCTCCTTTGAGCACAACCTGCAAACAAAAACAGTACAAAAATATAGAAAAAGAGCGCAAAAGCATGATGGTGAGAACGGTGTGGATGGAAAGACAGTAGCAGTACAACTCAGTGAAGGTGAAGTAATCTGGTTGTGCGACAGACGGCACATTCTCCATGATCTCTCTCAAGCAAGCTTCTTAACGGAGTGCCTACGTACATTGTCTAGAGCAGATACTTAAAATCTACTTGCCGTCACACTTAAGACTGTGCAACACAAACTTTGAGCATGTGCTTTTCGGCTACTGAACAGTTTCATGTTGTAGTTGGTTAAAAAAAAAAGAACAGTCACAAAACAAAACTTTGCTTGTTTCTCATTCATTCATTCATTTTCCTTCAGCTTTTTCTGTATTTTAGAGGTCACCACACCAGAATGAACCGCCAACTATTCCAGCATGTTTTACGCAGTTGCAACCCAGAACTGGGAAACACCCACACCCACGCGCATACACTACGGCCAATTTAGTTTATTCAATTCATCTATAACGAATGTCTTTGGACTGTGGAGGAAACCTACACCAACACAGAGAAAACATGCAAACTCCACACAGAAATGGCAACTGACCCAGCCGGGACTCAAACCAGCAACCTTCTTGCTGTGAGGCAACAGTGCTAACCACTGAGCCACCATGCAACCCCCATTGCTGGTTTACAATGTGATATATCAAAAACAATATACTTTTATGGCTCGTTTCCACTGACTGGTACAGTACGGGTCACCTTTATCAGGCTTGCGTTTCCACTACCAAGGATACCCTTGGTGGGAGTGGCGTATGACAAAGTTTCAGTCAACGTCATTTTCGCTCGAGAAAATCTCTACAGTTAAGCTGTACAGGTCACTCACATATCATATGAGAAGCACTTCTCACAAAACAGATGCTTTACACACATAAATACTTGTGTAGAAATGTTTATTACTAACTTTTCTATGAATATGAGTCGATTATAACTGCAGATCAATAATAGGGCGAAATAGCCTACTGTAATGTCTGCAATTATATAACATAAATAAATAAATGAACATATATGAACACATACAGACCCTTACAGTCTCCGATATGTTACCAATTACAGAAAAACTACACACAGCATACATTTAGTGCTTATTTAGGTTCAAAAACAACAAGAAATATAGCCTACAGCCAGAACAGACCTCTCATCTGTGTCTGTAATCTTCAGCAGCACATGTAACCTCTGTTAGAGAGCAATTCCATCTTTCTGAGTTCATAATAGTTTAAAAGGTGAAGATAATAGTTAAACAAGACAGTATGTTCATGTTTGCTGAAAAAATAATGTGCTCCTTTTTTTCCAGCTTCTCCTTTTTTTCGCGTGACACTCTCTCGTTTGTCAGTATCTGAGCGCACGTTATTATCATCAGCTCAAGAAATTTGTTATTTCAGATATAACGTTACACGCGCAGCGAGCGCAAGCAAGAAAGCGAAACTGCTCGCGTTTCAGACTGGCTCGTAAAAACTACGGTGCAAAGGGTAAATCTGCTTTTCTTTTTGGCATTGTGGCTGTTCATCAAGACGACGACAAGGTATGTTTGAGTCCGGGTCGACCATGGCTTGTTATTATACGTGTATATATACATATCATTCCGCTGTAATCTCTTACTGTGTATTTCAAACATGGCAGGTTTTTGTTTTCATTCTGGCTTGTTGCGCAAGCAAATGACGTATCTCTGTAAACCAATAGCGTTCAGCTACGCGTCTAGCTCCGCCTTTTGGAACCCTTTCGAAAGGGTGCCGAAAAAGTGGTACAGTACGCCTTTTGACAGTGGAAACGGCCATAAATCATAAAATACCAAACCGAACTACTTAGTGGAAATGGGCCATTAATGTGTTAATCTAAATTAATCTATTTGTAAGGTTACTGTTCATGCACATAACATGTATCCTACTGACCACCATCTAAAAAGATAGACATTTTGCACAATTGATCTTTTAAAGTTTGAAAGCAGAATCGACACCTTGTGGTTTGGCTTTTTTGGCCAGATATGCTACTCATGCTTGAAGAAAAAAAAAGTGCTTTAACACTTCTGCATTAAAGCAAGATTTTTAAAGCCACATAAATTTATGCATTGAGACTGACACTAGTAAAAGTTTGTTTACCTCTTAAGTCACCTGACACTGACTTGATAGATAAGATGCAAGCCAAATGTGCCCTCTGAACTTACAGACTCTTTCAAATAATCTTTTTTCTTAACTTATACAGGAAAAATGACTGACTGATGACAAAGCATGTCAACAAATATTTAATGGGGTCAAAGATTTAAAAGTATAAGTTTCAAAGCTATGCTTGAGGCTTACATCAGATTGTATACCCAAAGTCATACTATATGAATTATGCTGTATTGTAGAAGCATTAGATATGGACTAGTGTCTACTTGTTGTTTGAAACCAAGGTGTGCAGTTTGAATGTAATTTTAAAAATATTATTGTCTTCATATACATGTAATTTATTTTATCCAACTTTAGTATGGAGAGCTCCGCTGTGACATGCAAATTTCACTTTGGGGTTAAAAAAAGTTTAACAAACAAAATACATTATCACAATATGTTAACCGTCTTATTATAAGCCAGGAACAAATGTAAAGTTTTCAAAATAAGGAAGTATGACTTTATTTGCATACTATACTCATGTAAAACAATATATACCATATAGTAAACTGCTCAGTTGCTTATTTGTTCAGAAAATGTCAACTAAAATCACCATCCAGTGATTCTGCGTATAATACAATCAACTATTTAGTAAATAGTGCATAAAACTGCATACAGTAATGATAATAACAATACTTACATTGTGCAATAAAAAAATAAAGCAGTTGTGATTCGCTATACAGTATATAAAAGAGCAATTCCAGCGTTATGGATGTGGCATCTGCAGTAAAAACTCAAAACATAAATTCACATAGAAAGTATATGTTAACATTATATTGAGACATCTGTTTATATGACCAGAGTTAAGGGACCAAAATAATATTAATATGTAAACATGTTTTGTACTTTAAATGAGGAAAATAAACATGCGTTATTGATGTGACCAAAAAAGTACACAAGTTTGCAGTATACAACATACTTTGTAGAAATTCTGTGAATTAAACTGCACAAAACAAAAAAAATAATGCTTATCAAAATGATAAAACATCTCTCTCTATAGAACAAAAATGATTGACTTTATTTTATTTGACATTTTTGCATTTACGAGGAAAAAAAAAAAAAAGTGTCATTATGGATGTGACATCTCTCCATTATGAATGTGACAGATGTGAAATTGCCACTTGTGTGACTTTGGTAAATCAAATATAAGATTTGAAAACATTGACAGAGACATTTTTGAGTATTTCTAAAGTACTGTAAAATACAAGCCTACACAAAAACATAGAAACGGTTTTCATATTTTGGAGAAAACATAATTCTTTTTCATGCCAAGGTTGACATTTGCATGGAATTGCTCAATATTCCTAATGCATGTTAACATTTTGCAAATATTCTTTTTTGTTCCCAGGAAAAACAACCACATATTGGCCTGCAATAGCATGAAATAGACAAAACAATAACTACTTTTAGAAATTCAAACAATTTCTCTAGCTCATTTAAAAAAAACAAGGTTAAAAGAGTATTTTATATACTGTAGAGTAAATCACAACTTTTTATATTGCAAAATGTAGGTAATATTACTCTTAATTAGTCTTAATTTGATAAATTGCAGCTATATGGTATGAAAATTTGAACTGGACATACACACTGCACATGGACATTTGTAATTATGTTTATCTATCTGCACACTTCTGCTATTAATAGTATCCTGTACATATATTCATTTATTGTAAATCTGTTCATAGCTAATACAACCTGTATATAATGTTCATAGTACATCCATCTGTAAATATCACCATAGTTTTTCTATAACTGCACTTTATAACTTATACCTGTATCCTGCACTTGCTGCTATTGCACTGCTGGTTAGACCTAAACTGCATTTCGTTGCCTTGTACTTGTACATTTGTAATGACAATAAAGTTGAATCTAATCTAAAAAAAATATATATTTTTTTTTAAAAACTAACATGTTTTAATGAAAAGCTGCTTTTGAAACAATGGTGTATTGTGAGCACTATTTAAATAAAATTGGCATGACAAGATGAATACACAGATTTATAAAAGACAGATTGAACTTACCTTAACTTTCACCATACGTTTAACAGTCTTAATTTTTGCCTCACAAAAGGCACCACGGTACTTTGCGCTTACATCCGTCCCCACAGTCAGGTAGGCAGGTTCGTCTGCTACCTGTAAACAGAGCAGATATTATTCAGGTGAATAGACACATTGATGCTACATATTGTTGTCTGGACAATTAAGCATGCATAAACATATCTATGAACACTAAAATAATAACAGCACTCATGGAGTCCTTATACAGTTTATCTAACTCAGCCAATAGAATCCATGATCAATTACTGTATAAAATAAATATAAACAAGTGTGATTCTTCTCATTTCAACATTTTGTTCCAGATGTTTGTTGGGCTTTATGTAGAGAGGCGTCGCCTTTCAGAACTGCAGAGGATCACAGGCTCACCTTCATCTTGATGGCTATTTGAGGGAGTCCAGCTCGATTGGTTTTGACTGCTGAAACAGAACAACACACACGCATAAAGAAACAGAGTCACGATCTGGCGCCATGTGCTTAAAAAACGTGTCTTATGTATGCGTGAGAAGGATTTGACAGCACAACACAAACACACACAACAGAGAAAATGCTAAAGGAGCTAGCGCAGTTAGCCACTTCTCGTCCTCCTCCCTTCAAAATGACCAAATAAACAAGACCAAGCCATCAAAAACACAGCGTGAACTACCTCGCTATGACTTTACCTCCAATCTGAGCCACTTACGATGTATTGCTAGTGTAAAAACAAAGCACGGAGTCACTGAAGGAATACATAACCTCTTCAAACCCTGCGTGTTTCCTTCCCGCTTCACTCACAGTGTGTGTGTGTATATGTGTGTGTGTGTGTGTGTGTCACGTCGCCATCATAGCTCACACACCGTCCTGCACCATGTCAGCCCCTCCACCATCCACTAAGCCCACATTTCCTTCACTTAACACTGGATTTAGCGAAGCATTAGACTTTGGAGGACGACAAACAGACTGTTATGATTGTTATTGACGCCTGTCAATCAAATTGTGACGGTTGAGCTAAATATAGTGGAGCTGTTATGGCGATTTAAACAGTTCCCCGGGTTAGTTCCGCAACAATATGTGAGGCGACTTTTTCCTTCAGAATGAGTTACAAGTTTTTGATTATAAAGTGGACGGTTTTCAACGGCTACTACAAGTAAAAGTCGCCGGTTATTTATTCTGAACGCTGTGAGAAAACAAGCCGACTAGCTGTGACCAGGCTCTGCCATTCAATTTTTTTCTCTCTCTTCGTCGCCTAAATACCTTCGCTGGAAACCACGGGAAAACGGCGAATACGACTGGATTACTCTAATGTTATCGGAATTGAGTAAAACAGATAAGATTATACGGTTTTAATCGGAGTTTGACCGGTGTGTGGAAATATAAATATGTACTTACATGCTCCTATATGACTGCTTCAGCTCAGCATTCGACTAGGTTGCAAAGGCATAGACGAAATAACAAGCTGTTGAGCTGAGGTTGTGTTTCTCGGATCCCTATTGGCTGCCGGAGCCGCTGTGGGCAAATTCCGAGCATTGCGATTGGCTGTCTAATAAACTGCATTCTATTGGCCAGACTAAAGCGCGCTAGCTGATTGCTGAGTACAAAAGCGGCGCTGCGAATTGCGCGTTCTCATTGGTGTTCTTTGATTCTCAGTATTTGGGAATACAACAAATCCATCCTGGCTTTCCATTGGCTGCATATTTCCTGTTCTGCATTGTCCACGTTTTTAATTGGCCGATTCCCCCCTGAAGCGTCCCATCTGCGAAGCCCATTGGCTGACGGATGTATGGGAACGAAGCTTGATTTCCGAGGGAAAGCCTCTGCTCAGTTCTGCGCATGTCGAGAAGAAGAGAACATTCGCCATTTTGTACCCAGCGTAATTATTTTCGCATTCTGGACTCGGAGCCCGTGAGATTTCGCGGTGAGCCCCGCTATTGTTTTCTGTCTGCTTTTCTAGTCAGACCGAGCAGTCCTGCATCGTTCGAGCTTCGGTGTGTTCTTTATGTGGTTTACATTGCGATTGTTTTACCAATAAATAATTTTAAACGCGGTCGTGTAGAAAAGGTCAATTGAAGGCAACGGTAATGGCGTCTTTATGTCGTTTCTGATGGGAGCGTCTGGCGTCATTGGTTTTGGCCATGTGACCGGAAAAGAGCGCCACAGTAAGCATGCGTGACATGTTAGATTTTTATTCAAAGACACCTGCCTTGTTTTAAATTATTCTGCATTATGTTGTTTGCGAAAAAGTAAACAGACATAACATTGAATGATTGTGATATTTTGAATCTGTAATGGGTCCAAAAAGTATATTGGTATTAAAATGTGTTAACATTAGAATCTAATGTGTATTGTTAATATTAAGTGATGGGGTTTTAATGTGTAATCCGGATCAGGAAATAATCAATACTTGTGCGATGCTGATCCATTTGTAAACTAGGTACTGTATATTGTGTGTTAAACAATAAATTGATCAGTATTCCTTTGCATTAATGAGATTATACTTTATTTATATGCACACATTACATAGCAAACGATTGAGACCTTTTAACACACCACACAACGTTAAGACAGCCACCGACACATGGAGCTAAAAATAGAAATCACAAGCCAAGATTTGGCCTAAAGCACCACGCCAGCTACAAGAGCACCCACGATGAATGTTAATGCACCTCCAGTCAAAAGAAAAGGAACTTCTTACTAATTATAAGCATATAATAACTTTTATAATATCTTATATATAATATATTATAATAACTTTTATTTTACTTAAAACACAAATGGGTCAATCTGATGTTTCTTTATTAAAATACTATTTTAAAAGTACACAAATAGCATTCATGTCCTTCTATCATTCGTAGCTTATCATAACATAATCAATAAGACCTTTAATTGTTTTTGTGCACTTGACAGATGATTTATTATAAAACACCATTATGTTTTAGAACTGAAAATGATCCTGATTTTTAAAACTGGAAGATGATTAAATATAACAGGCATTTGTTTTTGATGTATTAATGTGTGTTTAAAATCTGTGAAAAGATTATATATACATTTTCTAGTTCTGTAGAAAACGTTTCTTTAGTTATATATATTGAAATTAATATAGTATCCCCGTGTAAGAGACAGCATGTATGAAGTGTTAAGCTTTGGTAACTCCATTAGTGTACTGAATTAAATACTATCTAAAAATATGTGAAATATAATTGAAAAATGTGGAAACGGTAATGATAAGGCAAGTTGAAATAGGAGTGCACAAACTTATGACTAGTTATATACATCACAGTGCTAAATTAGTTGTGTTTTTATTAATATAAACACCGTTTGTTACCTTCAGAACTGCACATTTGTAACTTAAACTATACCATGCATCACAGATATCAAGTCCAGTTCCTGGAGTGCCACAGCTCTGCACAGTTTAGTTCCAACCCGGCTTCAACACACTAAAGCTGCGGTCGCACTGCACTTTTCTCCCCATAGACATTCATAATCACGCAAATGCGTCAGATCGGAAACGCAAGCTCGTGCGTCAGGTTTCGTAAATCTCTGCGTTGGAAAGTTCAAGCTTGTTGAACTCTGACCTGCAAAACACGACCTCTCTGGACAGAAATTTAAAATATGGACCAATCGCTCACATTTTTAAATGTCTAATCATCTTGTTTAATCCCGCCCATTTTCACAGTGCCGTACGACAGAATTTCACAAGCTCAAACTCTAGTGTGGCCGCAGCTTTATCTGTAGGTTTCAAACAAGCCTGAAAGACTCAATTAGTTTGATCAGGTGTGTTTAATTAAGGTTAAAGCGAAACTTTGCAGAGCTGTGGCCCTCCAGGAACTGGATTTGACACCTGTACCATACATGTATGCTTTGGAATTCATGGTAAATTATAATGATTGTGATTTGCTTTGAGGCTTCATATGTTGGTGGCTGGCACGACTAAACTATGCATTAGTTCAGGGTCAAGTCAGATTAACTATTTATCTACACTTGAATGCACAGTGTAGGTCATAGCTCATGTTTACCCTAGTAATATCCACATTCCCCTGACAGGGTGTGTATAAATATAATTCATCGACAGGCTTTCTGGAAGAGAAGGTGGATCCTTCTACCAATATGAATGGTAATTATGACAATTTAGATGTCTGAATCAGAGCTTCATTCACTTTTATAAATCTTATTTATTGGTAGGTCTGAGATCTGCAAAAGGAAAACATTAGGACTACATTAAACATAAAAAAACGTTTTTATTGTCTGCACAGTAAAGTTGAGAAATGGTCAGAATGTGTGAAACATGGTATACACAGTCATGAAGAGGAAAAACAGATTTGCAGTGCTGTGTTTACATGTTGTCCTCATCAGAGTCATCCTCCTCCTCCAGGGATTCCTGTCAGGACAAATGTGACAATCAGCCAATTATCAAAAGAGCTTTTGTTGCAAACATTACCAGAGGAAGTGACTTACCTTAGCGTATTTCTCAGCCTCCTCTTTGACGTCTTTGGGGACAAGCTCGTGCCTTCCTTTTGTGACTAATAAGGGGTAAAAAAAAATGTAAATAAATATGATAGATATGTAAATAAAATAAGCTCTTTTTTAAGTGTAGACACAGCATAAAATAAAATATAAAACCCCTTTTTAAAATGGCTGAATTACATTATGCCGATATCTGAGAGATACCAGAATTAGTCATTTCCAGCTTTAAAAAAAAACAACAACGAAAAAGGAGAAGTAGTGAACCACAAAACAACAGCAGATCTTTTTTTTTGAAGAGAGATGCAGCACTTAACACATGCTGTAAACCATTTCGCTTAAAGCTTCTTATTCAGTAAGTTAAAGAAACATCACAATAGATTAGAATTAGAATACAAGCGGCTATCATTACCTTCTCCAACCCAGCTGAGCTCCAGCTCAAAGGCTTTGTCTTTCACCTCATCGTGAACTATATAGATACTGAAGAGAGACAGCAGCACACACACATTTACTTTTAATCGTTTAGCAGATGCTTGGATCTGAAGCTTGCACATAACAAAATGTCATAAAATCAACCAAAGACCCACAATATTATCCCAGGTAGTCTAAAACAGTGTGTGTAGCTTTAAAGCAGGGGTGCCCAAACTTTTTCTTATGAAAGGCTAAAATCCAGACTTGACTGAGGAGGGTGGTGGGCCGAAGGTAAATATACCAAACTGTATTACATTAAAGTTGCCATGGTAAAAATACAGAAAGCCCACATTTTGGACAATGGTTGTGGGAATTGTCTTATGGTTTGGCTTTAGAAAAATTAACTTATATAGTCAAGAGAAAACCTGAAAAAGTTTTTCAAAATTTGGAATCCCGTTGTAGGTTTCCTTGATTACTCTGTATAATTTGTATCATCTGCTATTGATATATCGTTGTTGTTATATGATTTACCTTTATTTTGTATGTGTAAGTACATGCATTTACTTATACGTTTGTGTATTTTTTATTTATTTTTTTGTATTTCTTTTTCTTTATTGTTTTACTTTTCATTTATTATTATTATTATTATTATTTTGTATGTTTGGTTTTGATTTCTGTTGTACATGTTAAAAGCTACTAAAATCAAAAACTGTAAAAAAAAAAAAAAGTTGCTATGGTAATTCGCTAAATTATTAATATTTAAAAATAAATAAAAATACATTAATTGTATTAATAATTACATGCTTTTTATGATTAGTTCTTACTACTAACCTTATTCTTGACGTACGAGTGGGTGCAGCCATTGGAATCTTTTTGGCCCAAGACTTGCGGTCTCATTCACTTCAACTGACTTTTAGATGTTAAAATCAGCTTGTTATGCTGCTTCTTGTTGCAAACTGACATTTTCTTATTTTACTCTTCTACTTTTTATGTATCGTCATAAACAAGTTTGTAGAGCGAGATGTTTGACTGCTTTCCGCTGCTTAATATTCATTTCTCTCATAGGCAACTGAATTGTAAGTTCTAAAACAATCGCAAAAACTAGTGCACATTTGCATTCATTATGGTTTTATTAAGCTTATTCTGCAATCCCATTTATAACACAGAGTTCAACGCTGAATACAGTAGTCAAGCTGTGCTGCCATTGCCTTTATTAGCTCCCCTTGTGCATGGTCCTCTAGCCGTAAAGTGACGATATTTACATTTTTAAAAATCTGATGCATTCACAATATTTATATAAAACATTTCATTTCAGTGTGCTTTTTTTTTTTTTGTAGCTCAACAATTAAACAAAAGATTATGTTAAATTAGAAATTCCGATCTCTGTTGAAGGCATTCACCCCAATCTCCTCTATGATTCTCCCTCTCTTCTCAGATGGGATGATGGGCCAAATCAAAGGTTACCACTGGCCAACAGGCCCAAGTTTGGGCATCTCTGCTTTAAACTGATAATTCACCCCAAAAATAAAAATGCTATTAATAACTCTGATGTCATTCCAAACTCCTGTGACCTTAATTTGTGTTTATCTTCAGACCATAAATGAAGATATTTTAGATGAAATCCTAGAGCTCTCTGACCCTTCATAGACAGCAAAGGTACAGAGAGGTTCACTTTTCCTTTTTTAACACGTAGAATTGGCGTTGCGTTCCTCAAATATTTCTATTTGATATGATTTAGGGCTGCACCATATTGGAAAAATCTGATATTGCGATATTTTGTTTTTCTGCAATATACATTGCGATATGAATACAGTTTTATCAGATGACTTGAATAGCTCTATTTGGAAAGAAATAATTCATTTAGTTTGATTGGGGTGAGTTTTTTAAGGGTGTGAATCCTGTATAAAGAGAGCAATAGAAAATTAAATAAACAGTGCTTTATGGTTTTCCGCAGAGTCAAACTGTATTCAGATACAGAAATTGAATAATGAAATTTCAAATTACACTTCATAGTCTTCATTGTATTAATATTTAGTAAAATTAGTCTTCATTAAAGTTACAAATGTGCTTTTTGTGCCTGAATGCTTAACCTCTCTTGAAATGCCTTTAAAACACACACAAATGATAACGTTTAACAGAGTGATTGGTATACTTTGCGATGGCTCCACAAACCTCATGTATTCTCAACGGTTGTGCTGATCAACCCAACTCAACATTTGCATATCCTGTGATGTAACTACTGCGGGCACAGGCATGGCTATATCGATGCTGAAATGGTATATTGTGCAGCCCTAATACGAATTATTCGATTATCAGACATGTTAGCACAAGTGTAAATTTCCCTCCGTGACGACTGTCGAGTACTGTTAAAATGCTACTAAACGCTGCTTTGCTTTGTAAGTTTTATTTTGACAGACATATCAGATGAAGGTATGACTAATAAATGCACGGCTATGGAATCATCTCACAGAAGGATTTATTTCAAACGCTTGACAATTTTTTAGAAGAGTTTGGAGTAAAAGCATGATATTAAATGTTGTAAACTCACATGCAGCTTTTACTACAGTCGTTGTTCATTAAGCAGCGACAAGAACAGCTGCCGTTATCGCAAAACAATTATCTCAATGTCAAATTGAATCCAAATTTAAACTGATTTTTTGCGTAGCTTCTAAAAAATAAATAAATAAATAAATAATTAAAAAAACATTGCCTTGATTAAAATTGTCCAGCCCTATTTTGAACGTCTGGGGACCATTACAGTCTATGGAGTGTCAGGGAGCTCTTAGATTTCATCTAAAATATATTAATTTGTGTTTTGAAGATGAATTTAGGTCTCAGGGGACTGAAACAGGGGTGAGTGATTAATAATGGGTGAACTAACCCATTTAAGTAAACACTAGGAACACTAGAAAGTGTTGGTGTTAGAGGGTCAATTATATACATCAAGTATATATACACATATATTTAGCTACTCAGGCTCAAATTAGACAATCATTTCACCAGCATCAAACAGTATAGGTAAACGCCTTTGAAAGTGTTTTTGTAATGATGCCACAGTGTGTTGTGGATTTAGGTAAAGGGATGCATTTTCACTGCTGTAATTTTAATTTTGAGTGTGTGTTTTTGAAAGGAATGTCTAAACATCACTCAAAATTTCTCAATTTTTAGCCATTTTGCTCAGCCCTAATTGGGCCACTGAATCACATTCAGTCTCTTGTATTGTATGAGAGTACGAGCAATAAGTTACTGGCTGAAGTTCACTTACTGTCAAAGCTAAGAATATACAGCGGGAATACTGAAATGTATTTAATACTTTGAATAAAAGGCTTTGCACATGCATTGCTCAGGTGTGAGTTTTTCCATAGACTTCAACAGAGTGTAAAAAATCTTGTTGGTTCTGTGGGTGTCTGTCCTCTGAAAGTGTTTGAGAGTTTCCTTGGCTGTGTTTTGATCGTCATTATCCTGGTAATGCAGATGTTGGACTGAAGCAGCTAATATTGATTTACAATGATGAAGGGCAGAGGGTTGCTGAAGAACTACTAAGAGATGTGCTGTGTGGTCTTTCACTCCCTTTCTTCATGCGTTTTCTTTGCATATGTGGATTTCTCTGGTTACCAACAGGACTTTCAGAAAGTAAGTCAAAAGGACCTTTAGAAATATGGGGGGGTTTTTGAGAGAAATGGTGACGTGTTCAATACTTATTTTGCTCCCTGTAAGCATGTAATCCATAATACGTAATCAGATTGAAAAAAAAAATCTACTTTTAAAATACATAAAGACTAAAGTTACTATAGGGATTAGATATTATTTAACAATTGCAGGAAGTAGTTTATTATTCTTTGATTCTCCTAATTTTTTTTTATTTAATTTTTTTTTTCAAATCTGCCAATTTTATATACGCTTGTGATTCTTCATGTTAGCAGTGTTCCTATTGTAGGATGTTTTTTATGATATTGCCACAATCGCTTTGTGTTTTTTTAGATAAAAGATTTGATCTTGCAACAATATTGCTGCGAGTTTGATGTTTTTCATTAACGTTGTTTATAGTGTAGCTTCCTGCTTTCTATACTTAAAGTAACACTGGGAAAAAAAATTAATCGCATCCAAAATAAAAGTTAGTTTTGACACAATATACATGCGTGTACTGAGTATATTTATTATGTATTTATATATATACAAATACACAAACGCATATATTTGGGGAAAAAAAATTATATTTAAATACAAATTATGCATAAATATTTCTATGTAAATGTTTTTAAATAAGCTTTTTTTGCTTGTTTTATTCAATTTTACTATCAGCAAACTATATTTTAGTGTTAGTATTTTGAAGTATTGACTGTCTTTGCATTGCACTTTAAAAAGAAGCTATTCAGGCTAAAGAATGGAGTGCACTTTTTGACCGATACTAATAAAATACAAGATTGTCGTACTTCAACAGACATGTCATTTCAAATAAGGGTTAACAGTGCACAAAAGTAATCTACTTGTGTAATCAAAGAGATCTGATCACAGATTGGTTGTGTAATTTGTTATCTTAAACTCTTAACAAGCAAATCTATTATATACAGACACAAGTTGTCTGCAAAGTCAAGAATTTTATAAATAGTTTCTTTGATAATTTAGTTTAAAATAAAGGCTTCAGTCTAAATAATAAATATGCTTGTAAGAAGTTGCATTTTGAGTTCAACTTGGCTTATGCAATGCATTATGAATGCCTTTGGAAACTAAAGCCATGTAATATTCATTGAAACTGATTGGTCAAAAGATGTGGGAATCCTGTTCATTAGCATCCAGAATTATTGTAAACTCAGCAAGAGTACCAGATAAAATAAAAATAAATGAATCAGCTGAGCTAGACCTTTAAAAGCTCAAGCTCAACACTCAATCCCAGCAGCCTGACTGGTTCAGCTAGTGTACGGATGGCTTTCATGGACTCTGCTGCTCTCTATTGTTTACTATGAATGATGCATTAGATGTTGATTTCTTCCCTGTTCAAAGTTATCAATAAAACATTCATAACTCACATTTTTGCCACTTCCTTCACCAGTTCTCGACAGGTCATATCTTTCATCTGGGGGAGAAAAACAAATCAATAACAATATTTAACATTTACAGATTTAATCACTTGAAATGTGTCAATATATTAATGTGTGACATTCACATCAAAACACTGTTAAACAGAACTAGTTTTTTAATCTTGTAATTGTAATAACACTCTTTCTTCTGTAAGAGTGTTATAAATGATGTCTATCCTGCAGTGCTGAAAGTTGCTGACTCTTGTTTGAACACGTTCCAATGAAAGGCTGCCAAACAAGCTTACACTGAGCATTACAGTTAAACTACACTTACACCAACTGTACTTTCAGCTTTAAAGAGGCGTTTGATTGAACAAGAATGTGTGTGTATGGTAAATAAAAGACTAGAAACATGTCAATAACATTATCTGTACAATAATCTGGAGAAATTACGAACACCTCCAATAAACCAGCTTACTGATTGGTAGACAAATAATTCTCATGAGCTGGAAATCAGAGAATCGCCCCTTCCCTTCAACAGTGGGCAGTAGAATTAGAAATTTAATTTGAAAAAAATAGTCATTGACAAAGTATACCACAGCTGAATGAACCGCTAACTATTCTAGCATATGTTTTGCGCAGCGGATACCCTTCCAGCCGCAATCCAGTACTGGGAAACACCCATACACTACAGCCAATTTAGTTTATTCAATTCATCTATAGCGCATGTCTCTGGACTGTGGGGGAAACTGAAGCACCCAGAGGAAACCCACGCAATAACTGGCAGAACATGCAAACTCCACACAGAAAAGCCAACTGGTCCAGCTGGGACTTGAACCAGTGACTTTCTTGCTGTGAGGTGAGAGTGCCAACCACTGAGCCACTGTGACGCCCAGTGAGAAATGTAATGACTGTAAATTTGATGGGTTTATAAGGAATGATTTAATTTATTCACCTCATTTATTATTGTTTTTTTTCTTTTACTTTTTGACTTTTGTATATCAAAAGTTAATCGTGTTTAGTTATAGACTAGTTTTGTCCGCAATGCCTTAGTTGGAGAATAGTTTGTTTTGGGTTTGCTAACAGGGTAAAAGTTTGATTCTGTACAGAGATACTGTATTCTGTTCTGTTTTTGCTTAAGAATCAATAAAACTGATATAATATTCAATTATCAAATAGTTATTTTGTGGCAATAATGGGGGGTCTAATAACGGAAAATTAAGACCCGTTTGAAATGATTTAATAATTACAATTCAATATTTCAGTGAATTAAAGACTTCTTAAGACATTTAAGACCCCGCAGACACCCTGAATAATGCTGATTCTCTTCGATACCTGCAGCATTTATTTAATCAAAGATTACAGTAAAACTAAAATATTGTGAAATATTAGTACTTTTTTTGTATACTAAAGCAACAAAAATTATTACATTTTTACACAAAGATTGGAAGATCTAGAAGTAAAATTTGTTTTTGTGGACCGTCAATGGTAATGACTTAAAAAATACTAAAAAAGCATTTTATTTGCAGAGATTTCCCCTCTGTACCTCAAAAAGCATCTCTTAAACCTTTTAAATATTAGTTCTTAACGAACGGTTTGTTATCTTAAAGTCTTTCATGGTTACTTTTATTCATCCTTGTTTAATAAAAGTATTCATTCATTTCCAAACCATTTTACTGACCCCAAACTTTTGAACAATATATTGCAAGATAAAATGCATGTGCTTATCTAAAAACTCATAATAATATAGTAAACAACACCTACCTGTAGTTTCTCGATTTCTGTCTTGGCAGCTTGCTTGGCTTTTCCAATCGCGCAGCCCCAGTAACCCTAAGAAACAAACAGCAGACAGTACTATCAAAAGGAAATACACAAAACAAACCATCTTTTGATAGGAGGTTAGAGGTTGATTTCCCTTAGCAAAGAACAAAGTGTGTACATCTTTGTTGGGAAAGGTAATTGAAGTTCTTGTCTTTGAAATGTTGTTTGTTTTTTGTTTCTTTCCATTAATGAAAACAACGTGCGGTCTGGGTTTATGTTTTTCACTTTTAGGCTGCTTTTTCCGTCTTATTTTGTGTAAAGCTATTTGCATTTACAATAAATATAAAGAAATTCGTACATAACTGCAATTTACATTTGTCTACAGAGCTAGTTTCAGGTATTTCAGCAGAAGAATGAAAAGGTTTTTAGTTCACACTTTACAATAAGATTTCATTAGTTAATGCTAGTTAATGTATTTACTAACATGAACTAAGTATGAACAATAAGTGTACAGCGTTTATTAATCATAGTTCAGCATTTACTATAGCTTAGTTCAGATAGATTAGATTTGAATAATCAATGAATAGCTTTATTTTCATTAACTAACATTAGCAAATACTGCAATAAATGTTTTGTTCATTGTTTGCTCATGTTAACTCAGTGTTTCTCAACCACGTTCCTGGAGGACCACCAGGTCTGCACATTTCCATGTCTCCTTAACCAAACACACCTGATTCATATCATTAGCAGAGACTGAAAGACCTGTAATGGGTGTGACAGACAAAGCAGACACCCAAAACATGCAGTGTTGGTGCTTCTCCAGGAATGTGGTTGAGAAACACTGCAATTACTAATACAACCTTATTGTAAAGTGTTTTTAAAATCATGATCAGGAAATTCACTAAAGCTGGTCATGTACAAGTATTAAAGCAAAGATGAACTGTTCGGTCTCTTACGTATGCAATGCCAGAAGGGTCAACCATGTAGAGCTGTGGGCCGTCATCTTCATCGTAAGATCCCAGAATGAAACTGAAGAGTTAAACGACAAACACACAAAGTAAATCCCATCACACACATACACGCATGCATACTATAACATGAAAATACACAAAGGTGAACAATACTTTGCATTCTCAGTCAATTACAAAAGACCTACCTGCATCCAAAAGGTCTGACAGCGCTGTATAATGTGTAAGCATGGACATACATGGCCACTCTGTCTGCAAGATGCTGTTTGGGCGATATATAATAGAAAGAACATCAATGAACAGCATGTCATATTAAACATCACTGTTGTCTAACTGCTGTCATGGACGCTTTTTGCATTTCCAGGTTTCTCAGCAGTAGAAGTCGTCATAGTTGGGTAAACTTAAGAGTGCAGTGAAAGGGCAAGTATAACAAATAGTTTATTTGCATTCCCATTCGCTCAAATAAAAAAAAAATGTAAAAACTCAACAATTGTTATCAAGACTTTACTGTTGAACCCAAGAAATTTACTGTCCAACCCATAGACAAAGCATTACAAACACCTCATATAAAAGGTAAATAGTTTTGTTTGTAATTTGATGCAAAGATGATATAATGCACAGTATAGCTTCATTAATGTATTTACGCTTTATTTATTTTGTAATCAAAGGATTTAAGATAGTGATGACCATTAAATGTGCTGTTACCATCTTGTGAACATGGTCTATTGAAATTGTTTTCATTCTTCAATTTTTTTATTTCTGAATTAAAGACAAAAAGGGGTTCAAACATTTTGAATAAGTGTTTTTAGACTTGGTTTTGTTTTTCATTAGACATTAGAAATGTCAGGCATGTTGCGCTAGACGTTTGTCCAAAGGAAAACGGGGGTCTGTATTATTATGAAGCCAGATTAGATGGCTAGCCAGTTAAGTTTCAGTTTATGGGCCATTTCCACTGAGTGGTACAGTACAATTTGTACCGTACCATTTTTTGG
This sequence comes from Danio aesculapii, assembly GCF_903798145.1. Taxonomy (NCBI): domain Eukaryota; kingdom Metazoa; phylum Chordata; class Actinopteri; order Cypriniformes; family Danionidae; genus Danio; species Danio aesculapii. The sequence continues at coordinate 41,716,803 of NC_079451.1, read as the reverse complement.
GTACACTTTTGGAAGAGTACCTAGCACAATAAAAGGGTACCAAAAGGCGGAGCAAGACGCGTAGCTGAACACCATTGGTTTACAGAGGTATGTCACTTGCTCGTGCACAAGCAGGAGAAGGAAATCAAAGGAAGCGCCATTTTTTAATATGCGGCCAAGACATTACACTGTAATAATATATACATGTAATAACAAACCATGGTCGACCCGAGCTTAAACAAACCTTGTCGTTGTCGTCTTGATGAACAGCCACAAAGCCAAAAGGAAGAGCAGAATCTACCCTGTGCACCATAGTTGTTTACAAGGCTGTCTAAAGCACGAGTGGTTTCGCTTTCTCGCCGCGTATCTATATTTGAAATAACAAACTTCTTTAGCTGATGATAAAAACGTGCACATGATTATTGAAGAGCTTCTGACATCTGATCCTTTCAGAAAGGGACAAACGTGAGACTGACTTGTGAAAAAAACAAAGGAGAAGCCGGAAAAACAAAGGAGTGAATGATTCTTTCAGCAACCTAAAACTTACTCTAACAGAGGTTAAATATGCTAAAGATTAAAGACACAGGTGAGAGGTTTGCACTGACTGTGGGCTATATTCTGCATGTTGTTTTAGAAACCCAAATAAGGCCTAAATGTATGCTGTGTGTAGTTGTTCTGTAATTGGTAACATATCGTAGACTGTAAGGGTCGGTATGTGTTCATATTTGTTAATTTATTTATTTTATATAATTGCAGGCGTTACAGTATTTCGCCCTGTCATTGATCTGCATTTATAATCAAATCCTGCTCATAAAAAGGTCAGTAATGAACATTTATACACAAGTATTTCTTAAAGCATCTGTCTATAAAGCATCTGTTTTGTGAGACCTTTTGGTACCCTTTTGGCAGTGGAAACGGAAGCCTGATAAATGTGACCTGTGCGGTACCACTAAGTAGAAACGGGCCATTAGTTTGTGCTAATCTTGGGTTTTAGGTACCATGAAGGCAGCTCAGCAGCTCCATAATACCATGGCAACAAAGAGTAGATAAAGTCGAGCTGCCTTCATGTTACCCAAATACCAAAATTGGTGCAAACCAAACTGAAATTTAACTGGCTAGCCAGCTAACCCAGCTTTATGGAACAGACCCCCATCCATGACCAAATGAGCCTGGTTTCTCATGAAGATTTGTTTTTCTTCACGTCCGTCCATTGGTGAAGTTTGGTTTCTTGCTACTGTCGCCTCTGGCATTTGCACTGATCTATACTTCAACAGTGACATTTATACCAAACTGAACTAAAGCGGTTTCAATTCAGCTAGAACTACACCAGAATTCTAGAATCTTCCACAGTCTGAAATATTATGGCCTTTACTCTCTTTTCTTCATCCACTTTAAGCTGCTTTGACACAATTTGAATTGTATAAAGTGCTATAGAAATAAAGATGAACTGAATTGAATGTGTTCAAATTGTTGTTGTTTTTTATTGATTCATTCATTCAAAGATTATATATTCACAGTCATATGGACTACTGGTGATGACTTTTTGGAGTTTTTTTGGAAATGTTTAACAGTAACTAGACGGTGAACCATTTTTTGGGTTATCTGTTGCTTTAATCTCTCTCTTACCTTCAGTGGGATGTCATGGCCATAGTTGGAGCGAAAGCTTGAAGCCTCTTCTCTAGCCACTTCTGAGAGAGATCGCGCATCTGCTAGAAGACCAGCCACAGCCTACAACACACATAGACAGAAATTAATATATGTAGAGTTTTACAGCACAGTTCAAATGCTGACTTTTGATTCATTTATTAAGTAATAATGCATGTTACAAAATATTATTAAAAACCTTGGCTGTTCTTGTCAATTCTATAAACTATGCATTAAATAAATTAAATCCATTACATAAAAATATATTAAATAAAAAATCTTGAAAATAATACTATGCATAATGAGAAATACTTCTTGAGCAGCTAATAAGGATATTATAATGATTACAGAAGAATTATGTGACTGATGACAAATAATGATGCTTATAAAATGTAACTTACAAAAATAACTACATTTTTTATATACAAAAGTTATTCCTTTATTGGTTATTCCATCTTGAAATACAAGCATCTATTTTCATGGCAAGACCAATCCATTTAAAATAATAAGAGTAACATGGTAGTAATGAAAAACAACACCTGACAATAGGGCCGCACGATATATCGTTTTAGCATCGATATTGCAATGTGTAAACCTGCAATAGTCACATCGCAGGACCTGCAATGTGGAGTCAGGATTGTAGTTGACTGGGTACAATTCAGAATTTTAGAGTCGTTTTAGTTCAACTATAACAAAGTGAAAGTTAATTAATTGCTTGTGTTTTAAAGGCCTATGTAAACATTTTAAGCGAGTTAAAAGCATTTGGCCACTAGAAATTATTACATTCGTAGCTTTAACAAAGATGAATAGCATTTAATTATTTACACAATGAGGAATATGCAGCTTTATTGTACATTTGATTATTTTATTTCTGTACACCTTTGACTGCTTTATTTCTGTATTTGCTCTATTTTATTCATCTCTGCTTGTAATTCGTTGATTATATTTCATGCATGCAATATAAATGTTATAAGTATGTTTTTTTCAATATCATGCAGACCTACTGACAACCAACTCACACTCTTCTAACAGCAAGTAATAATGGAAATGGAAAATGGAAAAGGAATCACAATTATATTCAAGATCTAATAAAAAAATGCTATTGAAGGTTTTAGAAGGTTTTTGAGAGAAAGACACTACAGAATACCCGTGATGGCTATTTAAATGATACAAAAACATCAGGGAGTAATAAAATGACCTATATAAAATCTTGGATGCATCCAAAGTAGACTGTTAAATGTTACAATTGTAATGAACTGAGAAAGAATCAACATGTTTAATGTTCTCACCATTCCAACATGCCTATCAATATTGAAAATGCGCTTATTGGAGCCTTCCTCATACAGCTTGGACAGAACCAACTTCTCTACACCAAAAACAACTCCATCTTTGCAGCGGATGCCAATCGCCGTGCTGAAGAAACAAGACGACAAACTTAATTCACTTCAAATAAAATGTGAGGTTCATCAGACATCAGATGCAAAACACATTCAAGAAATATTGTAGGTGTTAACAGGTTAAAAGTAATGAGGTGAAGCATTTTATTGAGGTAAAGATTTTATTTTAATGATTATTAAAGTTTTTATTGAGGTTAAGGTTTAATATTTGCACATTCGTTCATTTTTGAAGAATCACAACATGTGACATGATCCCTAATATGTTGTTTACCACACTACTTTGAATATTCAGTCTGAAGTCGCATGAAAGTTGGGTGGGGTTGGGTCGATAGACGATCGCTGATGGCCAATAGACATTACAATGCTGAGTCAGCATCGCGATCATCCGCTACGCCCCCATCGCAGCAGCAACCCGCTTGCGAAAAATACACACCCAGGCCCTGTTTACACTAATCCTATGTCTTACGTTTTAAAATGGCATTTTAGAACAAAAATGATCCATGTCTACACTGGCATTCATCTAGCATTTCTGAAAAGCTTCCCTTCCACACTATACCACTGAAAACATCATGTGACCACACACACACACACAGTCATGCTGCAGCGTATGCGCACGTCTGAGCTCCAGCAGTCAGCAATGCTTTGAGCACAAAATCACAGAGAGCAGTGCACGTCGGACAGTTTATCAAGGATGTACCGTTGGATTGCATCTCACTATGGCTGTTAAACGTGATATTTAATTCATCTTGTCTCTATTTAACGACTCTTTAGTCTTTTTGAATCTATCAGGTAACGTGTCACAGCGTCAGTACACCGCTTCAATCTTTCGATTTCACGCTTGTACTCAGTACTTTTAACAAAACCTCAGATACTGTTGGTTGGGTACCTTTTTACCAAGTTAGTCAACACCAGTCCAGCAGAAAAAGTGATTGACAGGTGGTAATTTGTGTGTAACTTATATCTTTATGTATTCATGATTTGGTTATGGGTATAACAAGACCATGCGGGTCAGGTAGTTGAAACGGTAGGCTACAAATAATTAATTAGTTATTAATGAATGAATTATTCATAAATAATTAATTCACCGCCACCTATGATGACGATGCCATCGTCCATCGCGATGTTTCACATTAGACATCGTACGATGCCAAATTGGTCGACATCAGCCAACCCAAACGGAAGTATGACTTCACTTCATAAATATACTGACATGTGATTTCAAACCGAATATTCAAAGTACCATGGTAAATAATATAAGGAGCATGTCACAAGTAGTCACTGATCAAATGTGCAAATGTAAAACAGAAGAAGGAGACCTTGTTCATTGTTTCTGGCTTTGCAGGGAAATTCAAAAGTTCTGGGCCATAACGGAACAAGAAACTATTGGCATTCTATCTATTAATTTTGGTTGTGAGTATGACCCAAATCATATGCTGCTTGGGATATATGACGAGACTGATATAAACAAACATAAAAACACACTTTGCAAGTTCCTGACATTTTGTGCAAGAAAATGTATCATCCTGAACTGGATAACAGACAAACTCCTACAAAGTCTTTATGGCACAGGGTAATACTTGAATATGTACCACTGGACTACTTAACTTGTGTTTTACATGACAAAGATGTTTTATTTCATGAGAGGTGGTGTACTACTTGAAAAATTTGAAAATACATTATTAAAAAAACGTGAAAATGTAAAACCAACTTTACCTAAATTGTAAACCTCTTTGTATTCACACAATTGTTCAGTGACAACTTGTGACACGCTTCCTATATCGTTTACCATGGTACTTTGAATATTTGTTCTGTAATAACATGTTAGTATGACTTCAAAACAACATTAGTACTATTTAATTGACTGTGAACAATGTTGTACTTTGATAGTCATTTGCTGCTAATACGATTTCCCTATTTAGAATTTGCAAAGAATACTTTTCTGAAATTACATTATTATATATTATATAGAGAGAAAGTCTGAATGTGTGAATATAAAACCAAATTTACCTCAAAAGTAAGAAAAAAGTCTGAAATGTGCGAATATAAAACAAACTTTACCACAATAAGAGTCACAAGAAAATGTAAATGTTTTTTTACTTAAATTATTTAACGTGTAGTAATGTTTAACAATTACTTACCTGCTGTTTTCTACAGCCTTCATGGCATATTCAACCTGAAATACCCTTCCGTCAGGTGAGAAGGTGGAGGCGGATAAATCATACTAGACAGGGGGAAATCAGAATTTAAATATTTATACATGTACAATTCAAACTTTTAATTCAAATTGTAATCAATATTATCATAAAATCAACGCTAAAGAAACAGAAATGGGAACAGAATGTGAGCTAAATCTACTACATCACAATTACTTTCACTTTGCCTCCTCGATGACTCTTCATTTGAACTGCTATCATTCATTGTTAGCGTGCAGTGACTCAGCACAGACAAAATAGTGCCAAAATCACACAATTACATCGTGTAAATTTAAATAACGTATTATACTTGAGCAAGAATATTGTTTATTGACTTTAATTAGGGTAATGAAAAACAAAACACACTAATACAGTTCCTGCACACTAGCAGTTAGCGTATTAGCTTCAGAATGACACAGGCATACACGCACTCCCTATTTATCCACTCTTTCATAATCACGTCTCATTTAATCACAACGATAACTTTTATATTATTTAATCTACTCACCCCAGTGCCGATGGAGCTCATTTTAAGTCACTGCGATCAACTAAAGACGTAAATAAATGTTGAGCATTAGCAGCCGCAGACTCTTCAGCGCATCCGCTCTCACTCTGCAACCTGCGTTCAAAGAGCTCTGTGATTGGTCACCATATTGACCAATCAGACTTCCCCGAAAAGCTAGAGCGCGGTCTTTCACAATAAAAGTTCAACACAACAGATACAAAAATGAATGTATTCATTCATTCATTCATTCATTCATTCATTTTCCAGCTGCCACCCAGTACTGGGAAACTTCAATACACACTCATTTACACACATACACTACGGACAATTTAGTTTCTTCAATTCACCTATAGCATGTATGTAATAAAAAAGAACAGTATCTTTGGAGATTGTTTAATTTTGTGTGTGTATTTGTCCAGAAGAAACAGTATTTTTAACTCTCAACTGAAATTATAAACTGGAAACCAAAAGTATGTGAGCACTGATGAAATGTTTAGCATTTTATCTATGTATTAGCGATTTAGCATGTTTGAATTGTTTTCAAGTTGTTTGATAGGAATTTGAGAAATTTCTTTGTATTTGGCATTTAATTTGGAGATATATTCATTCATTCATTCATTCATTCAGTTAATAATCATTAACTAATTTGATTTAAAGATTCATTTGTTCATTCATTCACATTTTTTAATTTAATCTTCCATCCATTCATTCAATCATTCAATCATTCAATCGTTCGTTCATTCATTCATTCATTCATTCATTCATTCATTCAGTTATTAATCAATAACTAATTTGATTTACAGATTCATTTGTTAATTTATTAATTTTTTTTCATTTAATCTTCCATTCATTCATTCAGTTAATAATCATTAACTAATTTGATTTAAGGATTCATTTGTTCACTCATTCACATTTTTTTATTTAATCTTCCATCCATTCATTCAATCGTTCGTTCATTCATTCATTCATTCATTCATTCATTCATTCATTCATTCATTCATTTAGTTATTAATCAATAACTAATTTGATTTACAGATTCATTTGTTCATTTATTTTTTTTTTTTTCATTTAATCTTCCATTCAGTCATTCAGTTAATAATCATTAACTAATTTGATTTAAGGATTCATTTGTTCATTCATTCACATTTTTTATTTAATCTTCCATCTATTCATTCATTCATTCAGTTATTAATCAATAAATAATTTGATTTACAGATTAATTTGTTCATTTATTATTTTTTTTATTTAATCTTCCATTCATTCATTCAGTTAATAATTATTAACTAATTTGATTTAAGGATTCATTTGTTCATTCATTCACATTTTTTTATTTAATCTTCCATCCATTCATTCAATCATTCGTTTGTTCATTTATTCATTCATTCATTCATTAATTCATTCAGTTATTAATTATTAACTAATTTGATTTAAGGATTCATTTGTTCATTCATTCACATTTTCCTTTAATCTTCCATTCATTCATTCATTCAGTTATTTGATTTATTAACTCATTCCTTCATTAAGATTTTTTAAAATGTAATCCATGATCATTCATTTATAGTTATTTACTGTAGCTATTACTTTATATTATTCAATCACTTTTTGATTTATTTAATTATTTATTTGTTCCCTCATTCATACATTTTTTTCATTTGATCTTTCATTCATTCATTTGCTCAGTCATTTAATTAATTTTAATAATTCACTTGTATGAATTATTTAATCATTCATCCATTTACCATCCATCCATTCATTGTTCACTTATTTAAATTAAGTTAATCTTTCATTCATGCGGTTATTTAGCGACCTTCTTGCTGTGAGGCGAATGTGCTACCCACTGCACCACCATGCGCCCCATAATTCATTCATTCAATATTTTTTTCCATTTAATCATTCATTCATTAAATTATTGTTATTCATTTTAATTAATATTTTTTAATAATTAAGCTATTGGTTTTATATAATCATTAACACAATCATTTATGGGTCGACACAGTGGCGAAGTAGGTAGTGCTGTCGCCTCACAGCAAGAAGGTCACTGGTTTGAGCCTCAGCTGGGTCAGATGGCGTTTCTGTGTGGAGTTTGCATGTTCTCTCTGCATTCGCGTGGGTTTCCTCCGGGTGCTCTGGTTTCCCCCACAGTCCAAAGACATGCGGTACAGGTGAATTGGGAAGGCTAATAATTCAATTTATTCAGTTAACTAATATAATTTAATCATTCCCTTATTTTAGTTAATCATTCATTTATTCATTCACACACATTTCTTTCATTAACTCATTCATTCATTAAATTATCGTTATTCATTTGATTATTTTTAATAATTAAGTTATTGGTTTTTAATTAAGTTATTCACTTATTCAATTATTCCATTCATTCATTCAAGTGTTGGTATAATCAAGTTACTGTTTTTATCACTTAGTCATTCAGTTATTGGTTTTATTTAATCATTCACTCATTCAATTATTCCATTCATTCATTCATCCATTCAATTGTTGTTATGATCATTAAGTTATTGTTTTAATCATTTAATCATTAAGTTATTGGTTTTATTTAATCAATCACTTTTTCAATTATTCCATTCATTCATTCATTTGTTGTTTTAATCTAGTTGCTGTTTTTATCATTTTGTCATTAAGTTATTGGTTTTATTTAATCATTCACTCGTTCAATTCATTCATTCATCCATTCAGTTGTTATAATTAAGTTATTGGTTTTATAATTTAATCATTAACTTATTGTTTTTATTCACTCGTTCATTTATTAATTCACTCATTAATTCACTCATTCATTCAGTTGTTGTTATAATCATTAAGCTATTGATTTCATTGTTTAATCATTAACTTATTGGTTTTTATTTAATCATTCACTCATTCATCCATTCAATTGCTATTATAATCATTAAGCTATTGGTTTCATCATTCAGTCATTACGTTATTGTTTTTGATTAATCATTCATTCATTCATTCTATTGTTGTTCTAATCATTAAGTTATTGGCTTTATTTAATCATTCACTCATTCAATTATTCCATTCATTCATTCATCCATTCAATTGTTATGATCATTAAGTTATTGTTTTAATCATTTAATCATTAAGTTATTGGTTTTATTTAATCAATTACTTATTCAATTATTCCATTCATTCATTCATTCATTCAATTGTTGTTTTAATCAAGTTGCTGTTTTTTTCATTTTGTCATTAAGTTATTTGTTTTATTTAGTCATTCACTCATTCAATTCATTCATTCATCCATTCAGTTGTTGTTATAATTAAGTTATTGGTTTTATCATTTAATCATTAACTTATTGTTTTTATTTTTTATTCACTCGTTCATTTATTAATTCACTCATTCATTCAGTTGTTGTTTTAATCATTAAGCTATTGATTTCATTATTTAATCATTCACTCATTCATCCATTCAATTGCTATTATAATCATTAAGCTATTGGTTTCATCATTCAGTCATTAAGTTATTGGTTTTGTTTAATCATTCATTCATTCTATTGTTGTTCTAATCATTAAGTTATTGGTTTTTAATTAAGTTATTCACTTATTCAATTATTCCATTCATTCATTCAAGTGTTGGTATAATCAAGTTACTGTTTTTATCACTTAGTCATTCAGTTATTGGTTTTATTTAATCATTCACTCATTCAATTATTCCATTCATTCATTCATCCATTCAATTGTTGTTATGATCATTAAGTTATTGTTTTAAGCATTTAATCATTAAGTTATTGGTTTTATTTTATCAATCACTTATTCAATTATTCCATTCATTCATTCATTCGCTATTTTAATCAAGTTGCTGTTTTTATCATTTTGTCATTAAGTTATTGGTTTTATTTAATCATTCATTCATTCTATTGTTGTTATAATCATTAAGTTATTGGCTTTATAATTTAATCATTAACTTATTGGTTTTATTTAATCATTCACTCATTCAATTCATTCGTTCATTAATTAATTTAATCCTTCATTAATTCAATTGTTGTTATAATCATTAAGTCATTGGTATTATTTAATCATTCACTCATTCAATAATTCCATTTATTTAACCACCCATTCACTCATTCTTTCTTGCAAATTTAATCAAATAATTAAACATTCTATAAAAATTTAAACCTAATCTATTAAAAAAAAAAATAAACAATTCAAATGATCTATAAAAAATGGCAAAGACACACTAAAGTACTATAATTGGAATGTAAATATTTTATTACATACAAATCTCAGTTTACACATGGCCGAGGCAGAAGAAGGAAAGAGAAAGAAGGCAACTCGTTTCCATTATTTCTTACTTGCTTTCTGTAATAAACAATTGCACTGCTACAGTTTGTTCAGATATTCCCAAAGCCTTCCTTTCGCTCATCTAAAATCGTCCGTGTATTACTAAACTAAGACCTAACACATGAATCACATTCACGACAAATCATTCATTGCTATATTTATATATTTTCTCTTCACAGGATTCTTCAAACCTACTGGACCATCAGTTGGTCAAAATGCTACAGGCTCAGATTTCCTCCAGAATCGCATCAGCTGCTTTCTTTCACAGCTAAATTGGATCCAACTCAAGTGTTGAGGATCATATAGACATCCAGGCTACTGTAATCCCTGAGACATATTTCCATATATCAGATGCACTCATCCTGATACCTCGCAAAAACAAGTGGGACATCGTTAACATGTCCGACATCGAGTTAAAACTAAGCACTCTAATGTGCCCATCATCGAAATAAATACAGGTATCATGTATATATTATGATGGACATCAGCTAAGCTGGATAGATTTTTCATAGGCACGGGAGGTCATAATTTGCACTCGGGGTGACTAGTGGAAGATGTGACTGAAGGGAAGCAGAGCTATTTCTGATTGCACCACTCTGATTATGGCAAATATGACGACGTTCTTTAAATCCTGCTCCTGGAAATACTTGCATGCAGGTAGAATTTTTTTTGGCCTTTTTTTACATACTTATTCATTAAGACATGACAAGTTCACAGATAAAGTTCATAAGAGCATGAACAAGCCAGAAAAAAACTAATAAAATAAACAAAAAATACAATAAATTTAATAAAATAAAAATAATAAAATTACATTAAAATAAAAGAAATTAATAAAATTCATATAAAAAAACAAACAAATGAATAAAATACATAAAATAAAATAATGATAAAATAAAAATAAAATAAAAAATAATAATACATAAAATAAAATAATAACATAAAAATAAAAAACAAAAAAATGTATAAAATAATAATTAAAATAAAATAATAATAAAATAAATAATAATAATAATAAAATATATTAAATAAAATTAACAATAAAATAAAAATAAAATAAAAAATTATAAAATAATAATAAAACATTTAAAAATAAAACAAAAATATATAAAATATCAAAATAATCATTAAAATTAAATAAAAAACAAAAAAATTCTAAAATATACAAAACAAAATAATAAAAAATAAAAACGAAAAAAAATGATAAATATATAAAATAAATAAAAATAAAATATTTTTAAATAAAAATTATGAAATAAAATAATAATAAAATAAACTAAAATAAACTAAAAAACAAACAAATTAATAAAACATATGAAATAAAATAAATAACAAAACAAATAATAAATAAATAAAAAAATAATAATAAAATAAATAAACAAAATTTAAATAAATTATATCTGGTTATGGAACCAAAATATTTTGTCAATAAGTTTTTAAAAATCTTTGTTATGATTATATTTTCATGAAAGCTAAAGATACAGTTCAATCAAACAATTAAACCCATTATTTTAACCCCTTCACCTGTTCAAAACCTATTTGAGTTTCTTTCTTTTCTTGAACACAAAAGAAGATCATTTGAGGAATGCTGGTAGCTGGCACCCATTGACTTCCATAGTAATTTTTTGGTCCTACTATGGAAGTCAATGCATATCAGTAACTAACGTAAGAAAAAAAACTCATAAAGGTTTAAAAAAAACACCTGAATGAGAGTAAAAAAGGAGTGAATTTTTATGTGGGTGAACTATCCCTTTAAGCACATTTTCTCCTTCAAATTTTCATTATGCTTCATCAAAAGCTTCCAGACAGGTTTCATGAGATCCACCCACAGAAATACAATCGTTCTTAAAACATTGCCCTTCCGTAGAGTGAAAAATCAAGCCATGTCAGTTAAAACACACACTTTCACATGTTTCAATTCAGTCATTCTGTTGTAAACTAACAACATAATTAAATGAAAGATGTGAGAAAACGAGAACAGAAACTGACACGTTTCCATCTTATAAGTTACAGAATTCAAACAAAAAATAAAGAAAAGTTCATTTATGAACCCCATTACACTTCAGTGAATTCTTCAGTGTTTCAGCGATTATATAATGAGCTCAGGGTGTTAAAGATTATCCGGTGTATCATTTCAAGACTGGCCCTGGTTAGATCTGCACCTTGTGAATGATTATGGAGCCATTTCAAGACACTAAAAGGTTCTGGAAAGAAAAAATAGAAACATTTTTAAAATAGAAAGGAAACCGATGACCTATAGGTGGGATCATTGGGTGAATCTCATAATAAAGAGTCCAGATCATATTTCACAAACCAAAATAAATCAATAATAAAACAAATAAACAAAAAAAAAAAAGAGAAATTTTGCATTAAAAAATAATAAACTAAGACTAATGCATTTTTCATCATTACTGTAATGCAGTATTTACAGGCCCCTAGCCAGGGAGTGAGGTTTGGGTGGTTTAGGAGACCCCTCATTGACAAAGGTGCAGGATTCGTCTCATATATGAGCTCATTTGTCCTATTTTGATTACTACGCCATTATAAATTGTGAAAATAACCCATCGAAAAAGGTTTAAACACCAAGCGGAATCCTGTGTTGGCTGTCGCTTCAGCATGACTGAGGAAAGTTGATTGTGCTAGCCAGTTTATTTGCCTAATAAATGACAATAGGCTAGTTTTTCATTTCAACCTTTAACAGATTCCTATTGGTTCCCTAATGATATGTGAAGTAATAACTTATTAAAGTAATTAACTTATTAAATTTAAAAAGAAGTTCTCATATTTCCTCATTCTAAATATCTAATGTTTTTGGTACATCAAAAACTGTGGTTATGAACATCCGACAAGGGTGTAGACTTAGCATGGAGTGAGGAGACGTGTCCCCCCCAATATCCACAGATTATTAAAATGTCTCCACCAATAATTTATTCACCTCCAAAATAAAGCAATGCTTGGTCGAAAATTTCCAGTCAGGCTTACTGCGCAAGACTCAGGTGAGACATAAGCAGCTACATATTAAAGAAAAGCATTCGCTACAGGTCCACCATAATAGCATGGATGTGCAATTAATAAAAAATGAGTTTCGATTTTGGTCTCCACGACGATTATGAAAATAAATCGAGATAAAATGGGTATTGTGTCATATGCCTCCCCCTTTCCAGAAGTCTGCATTCATTCCTTGTCAAAGTAAAATCGTGTACATTTACTTTTGCACCATAAGACATGCTTGATTTAATGTCGTTTTTATAACTAATTGTATTAGATTTTTTTATAAAGTGTGAAATAGAACACGTGCATGATCAGAGAAGGAAAAGAACATGAACATGTAAAGTCACCTTTTAGCTTAAAGTGAATAAATGCCAAAATTATACTTGCGTAAATGTGTTTAGATGTGGTGGGAAGTGATTATGCACAAATAAGCCCTCAGTAAACGAGAAGTCTGTGTTAAAATACCTTTTTGTCAGACATTCCTTTAACTTTACATTTTAAATGTGAAGTTACATTTAAATTAGGTCCCCACCAATATCAAATGCAAATGTACGCCCTTGCCATCCGGCGTGCTCATCCTGCAAAAAAACTGTGCTTAAAATGTCACTAAAATGCGACCTATTTAAACCTCATAATTAAATAAAAAATGAGGCGAATAACTGCACAAAGGTCCACTTTTTGAGAAAAAACCAGGCTGCCTAGGGGCCTGTACTAAAGATTTCAGTAAGGATCAATACTTTACTAGAATGTTTTTTTTTTTTGTGAACAAATTAAAGCACATGCATTAATGAGAATCTGGGCTAAAATATATTTTCTTCTCAAAAAAAAACTCTAAAAAGTGATCATTCGCTAAAAATGTCAATTAGGTTTGCCCATATTCAACTTTTTTTTTAGACCACAAAGAGATACATTTAATAAAAATGTCCTGTTCAAGTTCATCCTTGTAAGAGGAGTGAACTGTAACCAGCATTTATAAAAAAAAAATTTAAAAGACTAAAAAAGTATTAAAGTCTCCATAAAATGCATTGCAAGCATTCAAAAAATGGCTTTTGCTGCTTGTTCAAACTATTACTGTGTATAAAATGAGTTGAAACAAAACAATTATTACTTTTGGACAACTTTGTAATTGAATTATGTTCAATCCACTTAAATTTGTCAAAACTGTTAAGCTAACTTAATCGATTTGTGTTGGGACAACATATGGAAATAGTGTAGAAACAAGCATTTTTTTACAGTGAGTATCATAAGGTTTGGTGAAAAGCAAACCTAGATTTAATGTATTATTATTGTTATTTTGAAATGACAAAATACAATTCAATACTTTCGTTTCTGCATGACGACATGTTTTTAGTTCATTTTAGCTCAATCATGTTGAACTTAATTTTATAAGTTACACAAGCAGGTTTTAATCAGTTTAACATAATATAAGTTCAATGGACTCATAAGGGTAATTTGAGTCAGCTTTAAAAAGGCAACCAGTATTTTTTACAGTGTGGAGTAAATCACCTGTTGTATTCATGGCAAAAAGCAGGTTATAGAGTTTCTCATTGCAGGAACTCAAGCGCACACATCCAGCTTGCACAGGCAAAAGTAATGATTATGAATGTGTTGGAGGACAAGAAAACTTAACAGTTTGTTAATGAAATAGTGCAGCATTATTCTCTGTCAGTGTAGGCTGAAAAGATGAAGATTGCCGACGCTGCAGACATTTGAAGGTTTCTATGGATTTCTCTTCGTGTCAAGTAGTCAGTTCATTGCTGTGACGCGCTACGTTTCACATGAGACTGCAGAAAATGCATCTTTTTTATTTTCTTTATTTTACAAAAGCACAACATTTTGTTGTTATTGTGAGTGTACATATGAAGAGTTCAGATGCAAAATCCTTTAAGTCACATCTGAAATTTTCTTCTAAAATGAGCATTTTTTACACAGTCCTATGTTTATGTTCAGTTATTTTACATTAAAGACAATGAAAATCTCTATTTGTTGCCATAAAAGTGAAATCTCCAAAATCTCCAAACCTGCACACGAGTTTGTGAAAAAAAATTCCTTTTAGAAGACTATTTCACATGGCACTTAGAGGTTTTTGCATCTGAACTCATCATATATATATATATATATATATATATATTTATGATGTATATACATCTCTTGTCTGTATGACAAGAAATTGCAGAGTTGAAATCTTTTATTAATAGTATTATTTTATTGTTATCAAAATGGTGCACTATTGAGCCTTTTTCTGCTAAAGTCAGAGTAAAGCACTAATCAGCTTTCTTAAACATTCATTTCTGCACAGAAAGTGCTCTAAATCAGCATTTTTGTCAAATAAGGCAAATTAATGTTTGTTTTTCACCAAATCCTACTATAATATTATGTGCGAGTGTGTATGGCCTGTACAATATGCTGGGTTCCACACAAACGATTTGTGTTGGGACAACATGAAGGAATTAAGCTAACTTATTAGTTTATACAAATTTAAGTGAATGGACCATAAAACAATTAAGTTGTTCCAAAAAAAAGTCAAGAATTGTGTTGTTTCAGCTCATTTTAAGTAAGTAGTCCGAACAAACAGCATATTTTGAATGTGTCTAGCATGTGTTAGATAGCACCATTCTTTGATATTAATTTTACTAAAGAGCTTGAAGGGATAGTTCACACACAAATGAAAACTGTCATCATTTACTCATTATTTCCACCATTTATGAGTTTCTTTCTTCTGCTGAGCTCAAAAGAAGATATTTTAAAGAGCGCTCAAAACTTGTAACCATTGACTTTCATAGTATGTGTTTGTCCTACTATGGAATGGTCAATTGTTACAGGTTTCCAACATTCTTCAAAGTATCTTTTTTTGTGTTCAACACAAGAAAGAAACTCTTAAAGGATCGAAACCCCTTGAGGGAAAGTATCATTTAAATTTTGGTGTGAACTATCCCTTTAATTCTGGTCAAGATATAGATTCTTTTTAAATATGGTCTGGAAAAAAAAAGTAGGGCATTCAACATTATAAAAAATAATATATGTGTAAGTAAAGCATCATTATTAGTGAGTTATCCAATGTGAAATAAAATAGGGACACGTTCTCAACCGATTTTGTGAGATTCATACAAGGTTATTTCAGCTGGACCCGATGTTTGTATTAATATATTCCCCTGCTAAAAATTATAATAATAATAAAAAAGAAAAGAAGAAGTAAATAAAAGCATTGAATTTCAGATCTGCAGCACGAGGCCTGCAGCAGAGATGTTGTCTCCTCCTCCAGCGGTCTGATAAACCTCAGTACAAACCAGCACAGGAGCCACACAAATCTCAAAAACATCCTCATCCCAGCAGGAAACGGGTCGAGATTCCTGAAGTGGGATCCTCTGGCTTCCCTCCTGCCTGCTGATGGAGAACGATTCATCCATGATCAGCCGTGCTTTACTGAGGTCGATGTCCGGCGAGCCGCAGACGTGCCGGTTGGCCACCAGAGAGGCTTTGGCGGTGGCCGACATGGTGTTTTTCCACTGGGATCCGCGTTTGACGATGATGGCCTGGAAAGCCAGTGTGTGGACGTGAAGACGGGTGAGCGCTCGACCCGTCCCGGCCTCTCGGTGCCGCTGGTTCACCAGACGGAAGAGGTCTCTCATTTGGTCCAACACTGTGGCTACACGAGGGTTTGGGTCGGAAAGAACGGTCAGGTTACTACCGCGGAAAAGGCTGAGGAGGTTTGGTAGCTCCTGCTCATTCATGCCTAGTGAGTCAGCATGAGGAAGAACAAACTCCAGGAGATCTGACATCAGATCCTCATCCACAAAACTGGCCATCTCGAAGTGGACGGCTGTCTGAGGTGAGACCGAGGACAACATGTTCGCCAGCGTTCCCAGCAGATCCTCACGCTCTCCTGAAGGGGAAAAAAAAATTGTTATTATAAAAATTTTCAATCATCAGTACACCTGAGGTCAATGTAATGTTGTGACATTGTTTACAAGTTGTTTATTGACTTGTGAGACGTTCATTATTATATATTTTCAGCTATAACTATTAATAAATGAGAACAAATGATGGCATTCATTTATTCACAGTCTACTGTTGTTTGAACAGAGGCGTCTAGACAGTCATCTGCCCTGCCACAGCAAACCACCATTTATTGATTGAACATCCTGATAAAATTCAAATGACGACATTGTATCTTGTCTTTATGGAAAAAAAAAGTTATTTAAAGGTAGAAGTATGAAATTAAGCTCCTATAGTGCTGAAACAATAACATGTGCAGTAAATAACAGTAACAGTAATATTCCTCTGAGGCACAAAGAAAAAAAAAATAGTAAAGCAAACAAAATCAGTGAGAGCTAGAAGTTATTATAGTCTGTCTACTTTCCCAGGGCAGTTGGAAAAACATGCTAATCTCACCATGTGACAGCAGAGGGAGAGTGCCTGTATGTGGATCAAACTGCCTCTGATCCACATACAGGCTGACAATTTACAGACAGCAGCTTACATCTACAATCAGTTAACCAGCCAACATTATGTAGAAATTAACAATAGAGTTTGCAACAAATGTATAGCTTTAAATATTTGAGGTTTGGAAAGTTTGCCTCTGTGTTTGCACCACTGCATTAAGTGGATTAAAAGTAATGGTAAAGACAATGTTGTAAAGCTGCAAAAGAGTTCAAGTAAATGACATATTGCACAATGTTATCTCTACATTTTCATCATTATTATTATAAATAATAAGAATACGAAGAAGAAAAATCTGAAGTAGAATACAAAGAAGAATACGAATAATATACGAAAAACATGAAAAAAAACACAAAGAAGAAAATGATAAATAATAGTAATAAGAAAAATAAGAAGAAGAATTTGTAAAATACGAAGAAGAAGAATACAAAAAAGAATCTGAAGTAGAATACTAAGAAGAATACGAAGAAGAAAATGAAGAATATGAAGAGAAGAATACAAAGAGGAAGGATTCGTAAAAGAATAAAAAGATTAATACAAGAAATACAAAGAAGAATACAAAGAACCAAAAAAAGAATCTGAAGAAGAACACAAGGAATACAAAGACGAATAAGAAGAATACAAAGAAGAATCAGAAGTAGAATAGAAGGAGTACAAAGACGAATAAGAAGAATACAAAGAAGAATCAGAAGTAGAATACGAAGAAAAATATGAAGAAATCAAAGACGAATAACAATATGAAGAATACGAAGACGAAGAATAGAAATAAGAAGACGAATAACAATATGAAGAATACGAAGACGAAGAATAGAAATAAGAAGACGAATAACAATATGAGGAATACGAAAACGAAGAATAGAAATAACAAGACGAATAACAATATGAGGAATACGAAGACGAAGAATAGAAATAACACGACGAATAACAATGAGGAATACAAAGACGAAGAATAGAAATAACACGACGAATAACAATATGAGGAATACGAAGACGAAGAATAGAAATAAGAAGACGAATAACAATATGAGGAAGACGAAGAATAGAAATAAGACGAATAACAATATGAGGAATACGAAGACGAAGAATAGAAATAAGAAGACGAATAACAATATGAAGAATACGAAGACGAAGAATAGAAATAAGACGATTAACAATATGAAGAATACGAAGACGAAGAATAGAAATAAGAAGACGAATAACAATATGAAGAATACGAAGACGAAGAATAGAAATAACACGACAAATAACAATATGAGGAATACGAAGACGAAGAATAGAAATAAGAAGACGAATATCAATATGAGGAATACGAAGACGAAGAATAGAAATAAGAAGACGAATAACAACATGAAGAATACAAAGACGAAGAATAAAAATAAGAAGACGAATAACAATATGAAGAATACGAAGACGAAGAATAGAAATAACACGACGAATAACAATATGAGGAATACGAAGACAAAGAATAGAAATAAGAAGACGAATAACAACATGAAGAATACAAAGACGAAGAATAGAAATAAGAAGACGAATAACAATATGAAGAATACGAAGACGAAGAATAGAAATAACACGACGAATAACAATATGAGGAATACGAAGACAAAGAATAGAAATAACACGACGAATAACAATATGAGGAATACGAAGAATAGAAATAACACGATGAATAACAATATAAGGAATACGAAGACGAAGAATAGAAATAACACGACGAATATCAATATGAGGAATACGAAGACGAAGAATAGAAATAAGAAGACGAATATCAATATGAGGAATACGAAGACGAAGAATAGAAATAAGAAGACGAATAACAACATGAAGAATACAAAGACGAAGAATAGAAATAAGAAGACGAATAACAATATGAGGAATACAAAGACGAAGAATAGAAATAACACGACGAATAACAATATGAGGAATACGAAGACAAAGAATAGAAATAACACGACGAATAACAATATGAGGAATACGAAGACGAAGAATAGAAATAACACGATGAATAACAATATGAGGAATACAAAGACGAAGAATAGAAATAACACGATGAATAACAATATGAGGAATACAAAGACGAAGAATAGAAATAACACGACGAATAACAATATGAGGAATACGAAGACGAAGAATAGAAATAACACGACGAATATCAATATGAGGAATACGAAGACGAAGAATAGAAATAAGAAGACGAATAACAATATGAGGAATACGAAGACGAAGAATAGAAATAAGAAGACGAATAACAACATGAAGAATACGAAGACGAAGAATAGAAATAAGAAGACGAATAACAATATGAGGAATACGAAGACAAAGAATAGAAATAACACGACGAATAACAATGAGGAATACGAAGACGAAGAATAGAAATAACACGATGAATAACAATATGAGGAATACAAAGACGAAGAATAGAAATAACACGACGAATAACAATATGAGGAATACAAAGACGAAGAATAGAAATAACACGACGAATAACAATATGAGGAATACAAAGACGAAGAATAGAAATAACACGACGAATAACAATATGAGGAATACAAAGACGAAGAATAGAAATAACACGATGAATAACAATATGAGGAATACGAAGACGAAGAATAGAAATAACACGATGAATAACAATATGAGGAATACGAAGACGAAGAATAGAAATAACACGACGATTAACAATATGAGGAATACGAAGACGAAGAATAGAAATAAGAAGACGAATAACAATATGAGGAATACGAAGATGAAGAATAGAAATAAGAAGACGAATAACAATGAGGAATACTAAGACGAAGAATAGAAATAAGACGACGAATAACAATATGAGGAATACGAAGACGAAGAATAGAAATAACACGACGAATAACAATATGAGGAATACGAAAACGAAGAATAGAAATAACACGACGAATAACAATATGAGAAATACGAAGACGAAGAATAGAAATAAGACGAATAACAATATGAGGAATACGAAGACGAAGAATAGAAATAAGAAGACGAATAACAATATGAGGAATACGAAGACGAAGAATAAAAATAAGGAGAAGAAGAACAATATGAAGAATACGAAGACGAAGAATAGGAATAAGAAGACGAAGAACATAAATAATACAAAGGATATGAAAAATACAAATAAGAATACGA
This sequence comes from Danio aesculapii, assembly GCF_903798145.1. Lineage (NCBI taxonomy): Eukaryota > Metazoa > Chordata > Actinopteri > Cypriniformes > Danionidae > Danio > Danio aesculapii. The sequence goes on along the minus strand of NC_079451.1, from coordinate 41,696,218 downwards.
ATATGAAAACTATGAATAAGAAGAGGAATATAAAGGATTCAGAAAATAATTCGGAAAAATTACAAAGAATATGAAAAAGAACAATATGAAGAGAATGAAAAGTACAAAGAAAAATATGAAGAATACAATGAATGCGAAGTATACGAAGAATATGAAAAAGAATACGAACAACAAAAAGAAATATACAAATAATAAGAATATGTATAAGAATAATGCAAAAAAGAAGAAAAAACGTTTCTTCAGCACAAAAATCATCATATTAGAATAATTTTGAATATTCCTGTGACACTAAACAATTAATATTGCTAAAAAAAATTCAGAGGCCATCAGAGGAATAAACAACATTTTAAAATCAATTTCAAAAGTGACAGTTATTGTAAATTTCAATAATAACTTCATAAAATATAATAGTTTTAAATATAATAGTATTTTTGCAGTCTTGGAAAGCAAACTTCTTTTAAGTAGATGATTTTTTTAAAAATATAATAAAAAATGCATTAATTAATAGTGTGAAATTTTTAAATGGGTGTTCAATTATGCCATTAATGAAAGCTCAATTACAGTGATATTTTTTGCTTTTTTATCTGGCTTCATTGAATTACCCTTTTTGAAAGGGAAGCTGTCCATCATCTGCAGTCCTCCAACAACGAGCAGATCTGGTTTGAAGTCGTTCAGCTTCTCCTGAAATTGCTCCATGGAGTCCAGATATGGATTATGGTCATCACTATGGACAATATACCTACAGTGATTCAAGAAAAAAAACATTCAAAAGATAAAACAACCAAAAAATCCAGATTAAAACTATAGCTCAGATAAAGAAAAATAAACTGCTCACCTGTTGGCTCTTCTGGAGGTATACGGCCCCCATGTGGCACCCGTGGGATACTCCAGAATCAAGTGAATGTCTGGCTCATCCACAGTGTTTCCAGCCACTGAAGAGAGACACAAAAATTCAGCTCAATATATAAAAATAAATAATAATAATGGAGGAGAGAGCTTTAGTAAGCAGTACTAAAATATTACAGAAAATGATCAAATTAGAACTAGACCACAATCACATACTATTTTTAGATAAAAAGAATGAGTACAGCGTGTTAAAACACCTGACGGGTCATTTATAAGACCATGCTGTAAAATCTCATTTTTGGGTAAAAGCTAAAACACCCTGCTTTAATGTTTGTTTCTTTAAATGCAAATGAGCTGCTGCTCCCTGCCCCTTTTCCAGAAGAGGGCGGAGCCTTTACAGCTTTTGTCTCAATTACTCAACAGAAGCAAGCATTTAAAGACATGTCTATTTCTATATACAGTTTTCTAAGCGCAAAGACACAAAACCGGCTGTCAGAATTATCGAACTTTAAACAAAGAGCAACATTTTACACTAAAAACTACATTAAAAGCAAAAAGCATTACTCGTTTAAACTGTTAATTTACAATTTACAAATCTCTTCGCTAATAATAATAATAATAATAATAACAACAACAACAACAATCATCATCATAATAATATTTATTTATTATTTATTTATTGCCAAAGCAGCAACTTATGGCTATTTCATGGCTTACTTCAGCATTGCAGAATAAGCGGAATACGGATAGAAACAGCACAAAGCTCCAATGATACACATTACAGCACCTGTGATTCGCTGTGAGAGGATATCAGTGAAGTCTGTGCTGAAACTGCCTCCTAAAAGCACATCGCATCCCTCCAGAGCCATCCTGCTGGCCATGACAGGTGCATTTCCTCCTATGGACCACCTGTTCCCTGGTAACTCTCTAGAAGCTTCCACCAGTTCACTGAAGAGCGTGTCGTTCACCACGAACCTCCTGAAGAAAGAGCAAAGCAAAGCAAAAGCATGATGAAAGCAGATCTGGGCTGATAACACAAGGCTGCAGGTTCAGTTATAGAGTAATGACTCTTAACTCTATTTACTGTAAATCACAATACTGCAGCCTCAAGGCATTTAGTTTTTCCACGTTTTTTCACTTTCAGATGATTCTGGATAGTTGCTAATAACATCGATAGTCAGTTTCTTTATAGTCTATTCTGGATTTTTTGATTTTCTGGATTAAATTAGCAAAAGAGACCTACTAGACATGTGCCGATATTCAATAATCCAATATAAACTGTTTAAAAAAAATAAAGGAAACACTTAAACAACACAATGTAACTCCAAGTATTCCCTTTATTTATTTTGAGCAGTATATATTGTGATAATAAACATACACAATATAGATATCGTGGGCACTTCAAAATACTGTGAATAGTTATATATTATTTAAACTGTTATAGGTGCCTTTTTAAAGAATATTCACATAAGTGGTTATAAATCAACGCACCAAATGCTTGAAGACTTTATTTATTTTCAAACATTAACATTAATTAATAAACATTAACATTACAGCATAACAGTAAGGCTCCATTTATTAACTAAAGTCAATGTAATGACAAACGGAACCACTTATTAAGCATAGCTGATGTTAATTTCTTGCCTTATAATGCATTAAAATCAGACCTTTTTTAAATGAAGCTATTAACATTCATTAGATTTTTTTTAAATTAACTTTAACATAACAATAATATCGCTATTTCTCACTGTTGATTTTAATGCATTGACATCAAACACTACAGAATACACAAGACATGTCACTCGCATTATTTTAGATGGGAAAAAGTGTAACGGTCAATATGGCGAATGAAGCCCCGCCTTCTAGTACAGGAGCTAATCAGCGATCGCAACAGACTGACGATTCTCCGGCGAAGGGGGTCAGACCAGAGCTGAGTTTCTGCAGATTTTGTGTGATTTGAACGTTTATAGATGAAACAAAAGAGACAGCTGTTATTTAATTTAATTGTTGATTAATCTTGGCAAGTAATTTTGGAGAATTTGATGTTTTCCCATTCAAACAGAATACCCGAGGAGTGTTTCAACAATGGCCGCCGAGCGAAATGACTTTCCTTAAAGAGCCCATATTATAGATGAAATAGGGTCATATTTAGGTTGTAAGGGTCTCCAACAACAGTCTAATATGCATGCAAGGTCAAACAACACTTTGATGGTCTTATAATCTGCATTTATTTTTACCTAATTATCCCAGCGACTCCCATATGAATCGTTCAGCGATTCATTTGTACCCAAACCCGTCCTCAGCGCGAAGCTAATCTGCACTGATTGGACCAATGACAGGCTGCTGCGATTGGTCGACGACACGGACAGGCTTCAGGGCGAGAGAGTGAAATGCCCAGCAGATTATCAACAATATAAAAGTAGTCACAGTGCACACACGCTTCATAGTGGATTTTGGCTGCCAGTGGGTGAATGTAAATACAGACGATGGACTAGAAAATACTGACGACTAACTATTTTATCAAGCAAAAAGTCCAAGAACTGGCGAGGATATGTCCTAGCAGTCTACTTGCTCTTTTTACACACACACAGGGCCGGCGCGTCCAGAATAGAGACGGCGCGGCGGCGACACCTCCCTCCCCCTCCGCGTCCTCAGTTACATCCGCGATTACAACCCTAAGATTTCAACCGCGACACAACCCCCCCCGGTCCTCACTTTACAAACGGGTCCTTTTGATCACCCTTTGCCTAGAGCTTTACCCTGTTCAGAGACACACACACACACACACACACACACACATCAACCTCCTAAGAGGAGACACTCACACAAACGGCCGTCCTCAGAGGAGCCACACACACACACATCACACACACACACACACACACATAGCTGACTATCCATAAACAAAGCGGCACGCGTCGCGTTTTCAACGTAGCTTTACACGCGATATGAGAATATAAAGAGTTAACCTGATACAGTACACGCGGTTACAAGTAACAAAACACAACTAAATGCATAATTTGCAAGCTAGAGTAAACGAGGCAACAATTTTAATCGCATGTACTTACACTGGTGAAATGGGGGAAGAAACTGATTCATGATCCACTGATCCTTGTTCTGACAGTCTTTACCGATCCTTCCTTTAACAAACGGATGAAGTCTTCTTTGTAAGCAGGTAGTTTCCAGAGGCTCTCGATCTGCTCAAGGCTGGGCTATATTGCTAAGGTTTCATCTTTGGGTGAACTGTCAATAATCTCCATCTGCACAGCGTGACTTCATTCGACCGGTGTCTGTGTGTGTCTCTGTGTGTGTGTGTGTGTGACTTTTTTCTGTTAGTGGGCGGGGCCGCAGGTTTCAAATCTCCCGGGCTTGCGCATGCAACTACTTGTGTTTCGTAGCTGCGTCATCTTGAAACACCTAATAACTCGTTATCAAGACGACTCGTTTGAAGCACTATGAGTCGACTCTTTTATAGATGAATCAATAGTTTTAAACACTGTACACTTACAGATTTAAGCCTTAGCTGGATATTTCACTTCACTTAGAGCTGTGTGACACACTACATGGAAGGGCATTTTCAAAAAGCCATAATATGGGCTCTTTAAAGGTTCAAGACACCCTGGAGTACTTTTTTTGACATTTTAACAGATTTGTGTGTGTTGAGCATCAGTTAAGACAACGTTCGCACCTGTCAGGTTTAGTTGTGGGGAAAACTGGACCATTCTAAGCTTTTGTCAGCTTATTATATCTAACGGGTTTAAAATAGTTTTAAGATGGAATCAAAGTGTGATGTAGCCCGAATTTGCTAGTAAAGTGGTGACGCGTAGGTTTCTCATTATTATTATTAGCGTAGTTTTCTTAACCTGTGAGAAGACCCTGCTTGTTAATTATTTATGAGAGGACATGCTTTCCGAAGGCAAGGCAGACCTGCCAAGCTGTGAGACCCAATGACTGGATAAGACTGCGTCCACACACAGCACGGGTCATATGTGTTTGTTTCCATGATCCATAGGGTTTGTTGCATGCTTTTCCCCCGATTTTGTCAGGGCCGATACAGCAAAGCTGTTGATTTGCAGCAAGCAGTTTTGTCGGGAGAACTATACAAGAATTGGAGAACGGCAGACTTTGTCTTTTATCAGTTGAGTTCTTTACCATTCAGACACATCGCTTATATCCGTGCTGCTGTGTTTGCTATATGTTTAAAATCCTCCAGATTACCGACAGGGCTAATGGTTGGAATGGACAGGACAAGAGACCTGCTGCACTGCTATCCACTGTGTCTGCATTCAGACCCTGGGACTGAGAAGTAGAGAAGTTCTCCTCATTTATAGTGTTTATATATACACGGTTATCTTTATAATGATATAACAAATTGTGGTTATGTGTATATGACACTACGAATAACAAATGTAGCAGGACATTAAATAGCTTATTTATTTCTTTACATTATTTCTTTGCATTTTAACTTTGTAAACTATAAGATCATGCGTCTCCTCACGGTTTGTGTCTCATATGGTGAGCCAACTGACAACAGTTGTTTGCTCCCCTCTTTCTCCCCTGCTCTGCTGGCCACGCCCACTCCTCCCTCTGCTTCACGCCCATCTCGGAACACTTTTTGAAAAAATCCTGAAGTGGACTTGAACCAAAAGACGGGGGTTTCATGGCCCTTTAAAGGGACTTTGCAAACGTTTACTGCTGAGACTTTAGGGTCACCTATTGTAGGCTACTATCATCCTTTTGCAATTTAAATTATTATTATTAATTACTCTAAACATGTATATACAAAAAAGGAATCCACTAAGTATTTTGGGCTATTATACCTGTTGAACTAATTCTTTTTGTAGCTTAGTTCAATATCGTGATAATACAGTGTACTAGTGTATCAATTAGTATATCAATAAGTATATTCAATGATGCATCAATATTTCAACAAGTAGCGATACTGGAATACTTAAAACAAATACGATATTAATTTTTGTTAGTTTCGATACCGGCTTTACTCTCTCCCTCTCACCAGCAGCAAATATAAAGTAGCAGTAAAAATCAAAAATATCGCTAAATAAAATGCAAAATGTAAACACTTTCAAGATTGCACATTTCTCACAATGCTGTTATTCATGTTTCTGTCTGCATCCCCATAACGGTGTGTAATACTGCGCTCATATAAATTATGAAAAAAGTATTACTAAAAACAATGTATTTTGTGACACCACAAAATAAACGATTATTTTATCATATTATCCAACGACAGGCTTTTTATTTTGTCCATACCATAGACTGTAAAATATTTGGACGTAGCATCCGTGACGTCACCCGAAGGTTTCTGAAGACTACAAATGAAGCTACCAGTAGGCGCGGCCAACCGTCGCCATTTTGTTCTCGCGTCATCACACCCACGGCGGGATACCAAACAAGGGCAAAGAGGCGGAGAGTGAGCGGAGCTACAGACACCTGCTGGCACTTTGCTTAGACCTGGCAGACAGACTTTACTTTGGGAGAACGCTTGATACTTTATTACCTGCGACTCGTTTGTGTTTTGGCCACATGTGCTTGGGTGTACACTATATCAATAAAGTTTTTAGACTTTTAAAAACACTGTAGTAATACAGTGAGCCACTAAACATTGTTCTTATGACGTTTTTCTACAGGAGGAAAACGCGAACTACTTCCAAACACTTCAAATATAGTCTGTGTTAGTAATCCAGGCATAACACTGTATGATAACGCTTCAGATGACTGTTCTAGAGCCTACAGCTAATCAATCTGTCACATTCTGGAGTGCTTTACAGGTCTAAAGAAAATTATTAATGATAAATGATCTTAAATAAAACAAATACATTTATAGAGATGGTATACAAGTATATAACTCTACTCACATGGGTAACGGAGACCACGTGGATGGTTTGTGAGCACAATTAAATGCACACAGCATCCCATATCATCTGATAATTGTAAGAAATAAGTCCAAAAGGCAGCTGACTGTGTAAAGCTACATAAAACAAAACAAAAATACGATGAATATGCTGAGATCAGTGGCTAATCTGCCGGATTCAGCTGAGGTGAAGTGACAGCGACCAGCGAGACCTAGCTGTCACTCAAGTGGCCAAGCCCTTAATTATGCAAACTTAATAAAACCTAATATAAAGGAAATGGATGAGTTATAAAAAAATTCACCCCCCTCACAGTTGTCATGGAGGGTAATAATAGCTATATGAACCAACATCGTTCTTTGTACCAGGCTGTAAACACCTTTTTTTTCTGCTGTAAAGTTAACCATTCTAACAGTGGGCTCAATTGCAATTTGCTCTATTATGGAGCCAGGACTAGCGGAATTTTGATGAATTGCAGTTTCAGTTACTTCCGTATTGGCTTCCCGAGGGAGAGCGGGAGGTTGCCGCTTGGTCCATACGATATATAGAGTCATATTGCACAGCCCAAAACAAGTGCAAATTTGAGAACCTATGCAATTTTGGTAATACATTTTTGAACAGTTATTAAAGCTATTTAAAGAGTTATTGCTAATGTGAGACTTCAGTGTTGCATTAATCACAAACATTCATTCTGCACACACACAAAAAAAACACAAAATAAATGTAATTGTGAGTATATCTGTGTGTTTTAACAAAAGAAAATTTCACTGCAGTAAATTGTTAATTTTCTCATCAGTCAGTGGATAAGTGGTAAGAGCTGCAACCTGAACATACAGCATTCTTTCCAAAAGCTTTCACAGAACTGTCAGGCTTAAATGCCTCTCTGGTTAAAAAGAATGAAAATAAATGCTCCACTATGACTGATGGTTATAATCTAGAAGAGAAATGCAGCCGTCAATCCAAACACGGATCTCTGAATGCTTCAGTGTCTCAGTGGAAGCAGTAAATTCAGACGTGCCTTTAAACAGCGTCTCAACTTCACTGCAATATTATCTTGAGAGGCCAGTCGTTCCTCTGTCAAGTGTGAATTCTCATGTTGAACGCAGCTGCTATATTGCAAGCATAACAAAATGATGAGTCCAATGCATTTCAGTGCAACAAATTCATGTAGTTCTTAAAATTTTAACTATTATTTTAATAATAATGACACTGATCATAGTTATTGTGATCTACACCATCAATAATAACTGGCTACAATAACAGACAACCGCTAAATTAAGTAGATGATGATGATGATGAATTTTTTATTTAATGCCATGTCAGCAACAAAGGCTATTTTCATCGCAAGAACATTTCATTAATAAATATTAAACATAGAATTAAAAACAACAAACAAATGAATACATAAATTACATAAGATTTTTAAAGTTATTACATTATAAATATTCAAAAATTTCTCCTGGTGACACTAAATATCTCCTTAAGAGATTTTAATTTCATTAAAAAGCCTTCTACACTCTTAAATTAAAAATGTAATTTAGTGTAATACAAATGTAGAAATTTATAGTCTTATTTATTCAAATAACAAATATTTGAGTAATATTTAGAGCAAGAATCATTTGATGACATATTAAATGGTTATATTAATACATTACAGCGTAATAAAAGAAAATACTAATTAAAATTATAACATTTTAATCTTTATACTTTTGCCCATTAATAATATTTACCTATTTGTCAGCAATAATTTATTTAAAATACAACATAACTTAATGTGATCGTTTACTCTTAACTATATTTTAAGAAGTACAGGCCAAAATAAGAATGTAGTTATTATTATAACTCTTATAATTTTATTAATATGACACTTTGTTGTTGTTGCAGCATCCGCTGATCATAGTTAATTTGATTTACACCTTCTACAATAACTGGCTATAATAAAAGACAACCATTAAACTAAAAAAAATGCTGTTTAGTGTTATACAAATGTAGAAATTTATAGTCTTATTTATTCAAATGACAAATATTAATTTAGTCATTTTTAGAGCAAGTATCATTTAATGACATATTAAATGGTTATATTAATACATTACAGCGTATTAAAAGAAAATACTAATTAAATTATGACATTTTTTATCTTTATACTTCTGCCTATTAATACTTTATAGCCATTAGCCAGCAATAATTTATTAAAAACACAACACAACTTAATATGATCACTTATGAGAGTTATGTACAGTTAAGTCAGAATTATTAGCTCCCCTTTGAATTTTTTTTTCTTTCCCAAACGATGTTTAACAGAGCAAGGAAATTTTCACAGTACGTCTGATAATATTTTTTCTTCTGGAGAAAGTCTTATTTGTTTATTTCGGCTAGAATAAAAGCACTTCTTAATTTTTAAAAAAAATTATTTTAAGGTTAAAATAATTAGCCCCATTAAGCTATATTTTTCAATAGTCTACAGAACAAACCATCATTATACAATAATTATAATCAATAATTAATTACCCTAACCTGCCTAGTTAACCTAATTAACCTAGTTAAGACTTTAAATGTCACTTTAGCTGTATAGAAGTGTCTTGGAAAACATCTAGTCAAATATTATTTACTGTCATCATGGCAAAGATAAAATAAATCAGTTATTAGAAATGAGTTATTAAAACTATAATGTTTACAAATGTGTTGAAAAAAAATCTCTCCGTTAAAAAGAAATTGGGGAAACAAATAAACAAGGGGGCAAATTATACACGGGGCTTCAACTGTATATATGTATGTATGTATGTATGTATGTATGTATGTATGTATGTATGTATGTATGTATGTATGTATGTATGTATATATATATATATATATATATATATATATATATATATATATATATATATATATATATATATATATATATATATATATATATATATATATATAAATAAATATATATGTGTATGTTTGTATGTATGTATGTATGTATATGTGTATATATATATTTGTTTTACTTATTTTTGTCTTATATTTTAATTATATTATGTAATTTAATAGTAACTTAAAACGTAAAAGGAGACTCTTTAGTTGCATTTAATATGCTTTCTATAAATATATACAATTAATTAAATGGGACTTCTCTTAGTGGGACGTCAAATTGACCCACATACGACATTACAGTAAATGTAGTTTAAGTGTAATTACTGATATTGTAAATTACTCTCATTTAAAACAGCAAATATGCCATGAAAATCACTTACAATGTGAAAAAGTATAACAGTACATTATATCATTATTATAATAAGTCAGGTAATAGTTTATTATTTAATATTTTTTACATAATAAATGTAATCTATTCCATGCATGCGTCTAATTATTATCATTTGCTGCATTTCTTAAATTAAAGCGATAGTTCACTCTAAAATAAAAATGCACTCACTATTTACTCTCCTTCAAGTGCTCTGAGAATTTTTCAGCTGTTAAACATAAAAAGCAGATATTTTGAAGAAGGTTGAAAACCTGTAACCATTGACTTTCATAGCATTTGTTTTTCCTACTATGAAAGTCAAAGCATTTCAGCTTTCTTCAAAATGTCTTTTTACTATTCAACAGAAGAAAAAACTCATGATGCATATCATTTCCAACATGGAAAGCATAATTACAACAGCACATTATATCATTATTACAACAAATTAGGTCAAAGTTTATTATCTATTATTTTATATAAAATGAACATATGCTATTGCATGCATCTCTTCACTTAAAGCGATAGTTCACCCTAAAATTAAAATGTACTCACTATTCACTCTTCTTCAAGTGCTCGGAGTTTATTTTTCTTCTGCTGAACACAAAAGCAGATATTTTGAAGAATGTTGAAAACCTGCAACCATTGACTTTCATAGTATTTGTTTTTTTTACTAAGGAAGTCAAAGCATTTCAGCTTTCTTCAAAATATCCTTTTACTATTCAACAGAAAAAAACTAACTCTTATAAAGGTTTTGGAACAAGTAAGTAAATGATTGTTTTGGGTGAACTATCCCTTTAAAAATCTGCACCTAATGACTAAACTCACCTTGGAATCAATTCATTTGATGCAATCACAACTATTAACCATTAAGAAACACAAAAACGGAAGTCTGCAATCAGTTAAACAGTGTTAAACTTGTTAAACCGTTTAATTGACCCCAGGCTTCAAGTCAAATAACTCACAACAGATGAATCATTACGCAATCTTCGCAATCCCGAGGGCTTTGTGAGCATGCTCGAACGGCTCTCACTTACTCTGAAGCAGCTCCAGGGGAGAAAAAGTAAGCGAAACTCTGGGCCAGCTGCTCTGCGTTTTCGATGTAGTCATGGTGGAGCGGCTGATCTGTGGGCTTCAAACCTATTTTGTTCAGCAGCGTCACTCCGTCGACTATGATATCCACGCAGCCACCAAAACCTGATGACACAGATGAATGATACATGTCAAGTCATCTAATCTAATGTTAAAAGCAGGCAATTTGACCATTTCAACTTTGAACCCGACCATCCAAATAAACACACCTTAAATTATAGGTCATAAAATGTCTGAGATGAACTGGATTAGATGCCATACATAGTTGCCCAATGCTAACATGACTGCAAACCAAAGCAGATGTTTGTTGGAAAGCAATAGAGTTGGAATTATTGAACGGGGATTGAAAATGTTGATGGTGTCTGGTTAGTTTGAACTGATATCAACACAATCAATAGATGACAGAAGATATAGAACTTACTTTTGCATGCACTGATTGTAATTTAAAGGGATAGTTCATGCAAAACTAAAAATTCTGTAATCATTTACTCACCCTTTACTTGTTTCTAGGGCTGGGCAGTATGATGGTATATAATATGGTTACCGCAAAATTAAATGTATATCGTAGAATATTTTTTTATTCCATGTATACCGCGAAAATATAAATAAGTTCTACATATCGTGAAAGATTTCATTACCGGGAAATAAGCCCTCATACCGTAAAATCAAATCTTGTTCATACTGCCCAGCTGTTTTTGTTTTGTTGAACACAAAAGAAGATGTTTTGAAGAATGTTGTAAAGCAGGAGCCATTGACTTCCGTAGTATTTAGAACTTTGGAAATTAATGGCTGCTGATTTCCAACATTCTACAGAATATCTACTTTTGTGCTCAACAGAAGAAAGAAACAGGGTTGGAATAACTTAAAGGCAAGTAAATGAGAACAGAATGTTTTTGTTTTTTTTTTGGGGGGGGGGGGTGTTGGGGGGTGCTCGACCCTTTTAAGCAACAAAACAGGCTGTGCAGGAGACTCAGGTTAATGATTGAAGACTTTTGGTAAACAGAAGGCCTAAACCTGGTTGTCTAAGCTTTCGACCACTTAGTGTGTTGTTACTACAGCTGAGACGCTTAAAGCAAACAAAAAAAGCAACATCAACAACAAAAAAAGATGCAAATCTAACATGCAAAAAAGCACCACATACTGTAGGCTGGATCCTAGAAGATAACAATAGTCACAAGCAAAACCGGCCATGTTATCAGACTAAATATAGAATTTAATATCAGGAAACACCAGAAATGTGTGCATGAGCATAACTTCTAAATAAACTCCTTAAAATAAATAAATGATCGCAGATTTGCAAAGGTATTATTATAGTAGTATATTTACACTTGTTACAATTGTTTATTGTGTCATGTTTTACATAAGAGCAATGTTATAAAAATGCATTCTGTGAATGCATATCATCATTATAATATCTTGCCTGTGATCAAATGCGCTTTTTTTGGGGATTTTACTTTTTACATTACTCTCTTGGAACCAGTTAACAAGTTTAAATGACAACTGTTAACTATTAACTCATACTGATACAATCAGTATTGTACTTGTTGAATTGTTTGTAAAATTGGTTAAGCAAGCACAGGTTGTACACAACCTCTACCAAAAAAATATCAATTTTATATTTTAACAAATGTACATCAATAAATTTAAGGTACAAAAATAAAACTCAACATTAAACCAACACTCTCAAATAAAAAGCAATCAAAACTAAGAAGCTAACACAGGCAAAACAGGTCATTTTAAATAAAAAAAATTAAGCTTTTAACGAGTAACATCACTAATATATGCAAATCTGCACATAACAAATTAGCTGCTATTTGTTAAAATGAATAATCTATACACTCTAAATAATTAGCAAACCAACTTGTAAACAAACACTCAGAAATAAAGGTACAAAAGCTATCACTGGGGAGTAGCTTTTCAAAAAAAACGTATTAACAAATTAATTATATATCTTTGTACATTATATGTACATTTAAGATACAACATGGACCCTTCAAGTACAGAAGTATACCATTATTTCTGTGAGTAAATACATTTAAATCATAAAAATAAAAGAAATATATATTCAATAAATAAGTATTTTTGCTGATTTACAAAATAATTAAATCACATACTTAAAATATCATTATATAATAAATACGCCACATCTCTTGGCCACACATAAAATGAAAAATAAATATTACATAAATACAGTCCAAATGATTTGTATATATATTGTACATATCAATGAATAAATCAACGTTTTTATATTAATTCTAAACTTACAGATCAGAGGGTCCATTCACATCTTATCATCATAATGTTGTAATTATATGCTGTTAAGTGCACTTAAAAGTCAGTACCTATGGCCACTCTCGGTCTGGACACGCCGTTCATGCCCACTTTCCGCTCCGCGCGCAGCAATGAAGACAAAACCGCGTCCAACCGGTCGTCCAGAACAGAACTGTCTGGAGATCGAAACCAATACGCCACCAAAACCACTGCAAGAGACAAAAACGAGCCATATTTGACACCAGAGTGCAGCTCAATGGCCATGGCAGATGTGTGCACACACTCCTGCCTCCTCTCTTTCTTCCCGAACTGTCTGCGTGCGTGTATGTGTGTGATGATGAAGCAAGAGGCGGATGTTTTCTTCTATCACAGAAATTGAAGCGAGTAGAAAGGCACTTCGCGTGAGTGTATTGACACAGAAAAGAGTTTGAAATAATAACTAATACTTTAAATATATAATATGTGATGTTAGTTTAATACGTATTAAGATTCTCACTGTATTTGTCCGTTAAATAAAACAATACATTCGTATTCCAACGAGCGCCAACGTAGCATGTTGTCACGTGTTAACTGTTACTTTTCTACTCGCTTGTTGAATGGACCAATAATTCGTAAGTTCGTGATTACCTGATGAGGACCTTTATTTTGTAAAAATGTGTTTGTTTGTTTATTTATTTATTTTCAGATCAACATATTGGTCTTTTTCTTATTTGTGTATGTATTTATTGAATTTCTAATTATTGTTGAATTTCTAATATGTATTATTTTAAATATGTGTCTGGGGAAATATTTTAATCATTCATACTTGGCCAGTCATGGCAAAAAATCTCATTTGAATTTGAACATGTTATCACGGTGAATTTGCATTTGTATGCTGGTCAAATAAAGTACATTAAACTGATTTCGACACTATGTAAATCTTGCGACTGGGTTAAAAGAACAGTTGAATGAGCCGCATTGCGCCCCCTGTAAGTAGAACTTTAGCGACGACATGAAGCGTGATATTTCCGGTTAGTTGTATCAAAATATAAGCCAAAATCTAATTGATAGCAGATCACTTTAATACACATAAAACCACTATGTCTATATTACTATTGTAAAGCAACCAACTATAAAGCCATAATAGGGCACTTTATTTTTTATACAAGAAGCGTGGTATTTCTCTGCGCTTGACTCATCAAACAGCATGATATGGATGTCTCTGGTTTCAGTGTAACTACTTGTACTTAGCAGAGCTATACATAAACACAGAGCTAAAGAGTATTAAATATCTGCTTATGTCTGGTGTTTTAGTTCTGCTGTTGACTTGTGTTTATTGCAATATGATTTGAGTGACAGTGCATAGAGACACATATGCATGCATCTGTAAAGTATTCATAGCGCTTCACTTTTTCCAAATTTTTATGTTACAGCCTTATTCCAAAATGGATTAAATTCATTTATTTCTTCAAAATTTAACACACAATACCCCATAATGACAATGTGATAAAAGAGTTTCTGAAATTGTTGAAAACCACATGTACAGAAGTATTGACAGCCTTTGCCGTGAAGCTCTAAATTGAGCTCAGGTACATTCTGTTTCCACTGATCATTCTTGAGATGTTTCAGCAGCTTAATTGGAGTTCATCTGTGGTAAATTCAGTTGATTGGACATGATTTGAAAAGGCATACACCTGTCTATGTAAGGTCCCAGGGTTGACAGTGCATGTCAAAGCACAAACCAAGCATAAAGACAAAGGAATCATCTGTAGACCACCAAGACAGGATTGTCTCGAGGCACAAGGCTGGGGAAGGTTACAGAAACATTTCTGCTGCTCTGAAAGTTCCAATGAGCACAGTGGCCTCCATCATCCGTAAGTGTAAGATGTTTGGAACCACCAGAACTCTTCCTAGAGCTGGCTGATGTTCTGTCGATTTGTCCTACCTCCCATTCAAAAAGTAGGTAGCACACTTTGATGACGCAATATGCCACCCATCAGATTTTGCTACCAGTGTAAATTTGAATGTGGAGTCGTGTGATATGAAGCTGTAATATCGCCCTACACCATCTAATCCTTAACCCCAACCTCAGAACCATTCAAATACTGTGTTTGTAGCATAATCTAATGGGTAGGATAAAATGTCAGGACACCAGCCATCTAAACTGAGTGATCGGGGGAGAATGGTCAGGGAGGTGATCAATAACCCGATGGTCACTCTGTCTGAGCTCCAGTGTTCTTCTAAGGAGAGAGGAGAACCTTACCGAAGGACAACCATCTGTGCAGCAATCCACCAATCAGGCCTGTATGGTAGAGTGGCCAGACAGAAGCCACTCCCCATCTGGAATTTGCCAAAAGGCATCTGAAGGACTCTCAGACCATAAGAAACTAAATTCTCTGGTCTGATGAGACTAAAATGTAACCCTTTGAAGTGAATACCAGGCTTTACGTTTGGAGAAAACCAGGTTCTGCTCATCACCAGGCTAACACCTACAGTGAAGCATGGTGGTGGCAGCATCATGCTGTGGGGATGTTTTTCAGCAGCAGGAACTGGAAGACTAGTCAGGATAGAGGGAAAGATGAATGCAGCAATGTACAGAGACATCCTGAATGAAAACCTGCTTCAGAGTGCTCTTGACCTCAGACTGGGGCGACGGTTCATCTTCCAGCAGGACAATGAGTTAGTTTATGTATTTTTGTTTCTTTTTATTTCAGATTAGCAAAAGATCATATTAGGAGTTAGCTTGTTTTTGTTTGTTGTTTTGGCCTTGCCCAGTTCTGAATTAATACCCTGTTTTCTTTGTTATATTTTGATATGTAAATAAACTTCTCTTTTCTTGATTTGACCTTGTGTTTAAGTCTCTAGAAACATCCCTAGACCTGAAAAGGTCGTAACACAAAGCACACCGCCAAAATATCAATGGAGGCTTCACAACAACTCTGTGAATATCCTTGAGCGGCCCAGCCAGAGCCCAGACCTAAATCCTATTGAACATCTCTGGAGAGATCTGAAAATGGCTGTACACCATCACTTCCCATCCAACCTGATAGAGATTGAGAGGTCCTGCAAAGAGGAATGGGCAAAAATTCCCAAAGACAGATGTACCAAGCTTGTGGCATCATATTCAAAATGACTTGAGGCTGTAATTGCTGTCAAAGGTGCATCAACAAAGTATTGAGTAATAGCTGTAAATACTTCTGTACATGTGATTTTACAGGGTTTTTATTTTTGAATAAATTTGCAACAATTTCAAAAACTCTTTTTTCACATTGTCATTATGGGGTATTGTGTGTAGAATTTTGATAAAATAAATGAATTAAATCCATTTTGGAATAAGGCTGTAACATAAAAAATGTGGAAATAGTGAAGCGCTATGAATACTTTCTGGATGCACTGTAGGTAGACAGACAGACAGACAATCAATTTGATGGACAGACTGGGAAATTGTTATTTAAATATCTTTATTTATCATTTATAAACCATCTATTTCCAAAAGAATGCATGGAATAAGTTACTCCTCTCATAACTTTTTTCTTATTTGATCAAAGATAAAATACAAAACATAGCAAGGTATCAATAAAAAAAAAATAAACCGTTTATATTACAAAGCGTCAGGACTATATTCGTTACCTGACCAAATACCTTAAACAAGAACAAATACAACACCAAAACAAGCTTCTGTTATAAACCACCTATTATTTTTTCATCCTACAGCACATACCATTCATAACTGTCAAGTACAAAACAGCAATGGGTTTAAAGTAATCAAAACCATGTGGGTAATAACCATTTTATACCCAACGATTAGCTAAACCCACTAGTCTTTGCATCTGAATGAACACGAGTTATGCTATTAAAATAAAAACAGATACATAATTCAGCCACTAAAGGCTGAGCTCACATAAATAAAACAACGCACTTGTCTGTCGTGAGAATAATGGGATGTTTGATATTGACATTTCCGCACTAGAAAAATGTACTGTTGACGGTCCACAATGGCATCCTGACATCCTCCGAAAGCTTTAAGTCATTGAGGGAAATGTTATAAAACTATATTAATATTTCAAGAATATATAGTCCAATATTCTAGCAAAGTGTTAATTATTTTAAAAACAACTAGAAATTTAACAAGGCTTACAAAAATGAGGGTCACATCTAAGAGTGTGTATTAACGACTGATTGTAAATTGAAAAATAAAATTATTTATTTACAGTAATCATGAAATATAGTAAATAGATCAACTTTAAACCTTCTTAAAAGGAGCAATAAGCCACATTTACATTAAAATTTTATATTAAATGTAAGAGTACGGAGTAGAAAAGAACAGAATTACTCAGGGACTACTGATGTGCATTAGGGCTGCACTATTTATCATTTTAGCATCGATATCGCAATGTGATCATTTGCAATAGTCACATCACATGTATACGCAATATTAAGGCTGGATTATACTTGGTTACTTCACAAGTGCCACAGCCATATCACCCTGCAGCTCAAAACCGGTTGCTCGCTGAAGCTGAGCAGGGCTGGTCACTACCTGGATGGGAGACCACTTGGGAAACTAGGTTGCTGTTGGAAGTGGTGAGTCGTAATGCCCCAGTATAGTGAAGGGGACACTATACTGTCAGTGAGCGCCGTCTTTCGGATGAGATGTTAAACTGAGATACTGACTCTCTGTGGTCATTAAAAATCCCATGGCACTACTAAAGAGTAGGAGTGTAATCCGGTGTCCTGGCCATGTTCCCTCTATCGGCCCTCATCTATTATGGCCTCCCAATCATCCCCATCCACCGAATTGGCTCTATCACTGTCTTTTCACTCTCCCTATAGCTGGTGTGTGGTGAGTGCACTGGCGCCGTTGTCCTGTGGCTGCCGTCGCATCATCCAAGTGGATGCTGCACACTGGTGGTGTTGTGGAGAGACCCACATCATGATTGTGAAGCACTTTGAGTGTATGGCCATACACAGTAGATGCGCTATATAAATACACATTACATTACAAGTGTTTTTTGAGGCCTGCGACTGTGTGAGGGTTTTAAAAGCATTCAGGAATAAGAAATTGTACCGTTTGTAACTTTGACAAATTAATAACGATAAATTGTATTTATTATTATTGAATAGTTTATAGACAATTATTGAATTGTTTATAAAATAAAGACTATGCAGTATTATTTACCATTATACTTAATATATTAAGTAATATATTTAACCATTATATTTATTATATATTTATAATGGTAAAATATAATTAACCATTATATTTATTATCATTTGATTATTCAATTACTGTATTCCTGAATACAGTTCGACTCCTCTGGAAACAATAAAACACAGTTTATTTAATTTAAACTTTTACTTTATTGAATTTATCTATGCTTGTAGATTGTTTCTTATATTTCATGCGGATACACTCCCCTACAGAATCATCCCAATCAATCTAAAATGATAAATTCTTTCCAAATATTTATTAGACACACGTAGTGAAATCTATTCATGTCGCAGAATAAAAAAATATTTCAATGTTAGATTTTTCCAATATCGTGCAGCCCTAATCTGCATTGACGTGATTTTTTTATGTCTTATTTTTACATTCGTCAGGAAACAGCTGATACCATTGTGTGTTTCCTGGCGAATAATAAAATAAAAAACTAAAATTTGTGTATGAAAGAACTGCACTGTAAAAATGCTGGGATCCACACAATCAATTGCTAGTTTATACAAGTTTAAGTCGATTGAACATAAAGCGATTAAGTTGTCCCGCCAAAAAATCCTCACGAGTTGTGTTGTTTCAGCTCATTTTAAATAAGCAGTTTGAACAAACAGCAAATGTCATTTTTTTCTGCATGGCAATTTAACAGATTAACACATGAAGTATAAAAATATGAATAATCTTGCTTTTACATTTTATTTTACACTGTAAATTAGCTTTACATAATATCAAGTAAAATGTCAAAATGAGAATATTCACTTCCTGTATTAGCAAATTTAACAGATCAACACACAAAGTACACTGAAACAAATTAGAAAAGATGATTCCTTGGATTTACTCAATTTTTTTATGTTAAGTGGTTGTAAACAATTTATTTGGGATGAATTTAAACAAAAAAATTAAGTTGAACATTATTAAATTTAATTTGTTTGTTTAAATTCAACACAAATAAGTTTTGCATGCAACACTTTTTTCAGTGTAGAAAAAAAACCCAAAAAAACTTGGTAATGCAGAACCTTATTGTTGAACGAACACATTATATATATATATATATATATATATATATATATATATATATATATATATATATATAAAAATACCCCAAATCCGCAATATAATCACCCCCCCCCCCCCCAATCTTTTCTGCTTTTATGTTTTAGAGTTGAAAAACAGAAAATGCTGTTTATTGTTCCTTACAGATTAAACGTTCAAACTCTGATGGGTTTGTATACACTCATTGAAACTGGACTGCGGGATTTCAAATGACAACAACTACATGAAAAGACATCTGACGCTGCATGGCTGTCCAGAATCGCATACTTCCCTACTATATAGTATGCTAAAAACAGTACACGAGCAGAGTACTACTTAAAAAAAGCATGGGAGAAGTACCTGGATGACCTACTACTTCTGGCAAAAGTATCTAGTTTGGTACCAATCGGTACTGAAATTTTAAAACCATCCATTTCCCGCTAACATGCGAGCGCTGTTGAGCAAGTACTTAAACGTCGCTGATTGGCCATTGTGTTCACGTGCTCAACACAAATGACTGTGATTGGCCATGAAGGTCATCGTTTCACCACTCTTCACCACCCAGTGAAACAGATACACAGATCATTTCTAGATCAGTTGATTCTTCAGTGGAAATGGATGGTTTTAAAATTGACCAAACTCGATACTTTTGACAACCCTAGCAGGTAGGTCATGTGATAATGACAAGTGGCAAATCTAGTACATCAGAGTTCCATTCATACCTCTCACATTCATACTATAGACCAAGTATGTCCAGACTCAGTCTTGGAGGGCCGTTGTCCTGCAAAGTTTAGTTCCAACCCCAATCAAACACAGCTGGCCTAGCTAATCAAGCTCTTACTAGGCTTTCTAGAAACATCCTTGCAGGTGTGTTGAAGCAAGTTGGAGCTAAAATCTGCAGGACACCGGCCTTCCAGGACCGAGTTTGGACACCCCTGCTATAGACCATTTCAATGTGATGTCATTGGCGCATTAACACTTCCTACTCGTTGATAAACTATTTCATAAGCGCAAAAAGAGGCATTTCAATCATAACTTTACATATTAACAGTGCAGTGATAACATTAACAGTGATCATAACATTATCAATATGTGGACCTTTTCAATTTCTCAGAAGCTATGTAAATTAAGCTATGTAAATAAAAAATGCAAAACAGGAAATACAACAGGACCATTGTTAATGTTTACATCCCTCAAAATGGTCTATATAGGACATACTTTTTACATGTAGAACGGTCATGTAAAAATACAAATGTAGTACCAAGTCGAGTAGTAAGCGATTTCGGACGGGCCACCGACTGTTTAGCACCTACTGTATTCATATACAAATGACAGACTTCTAAATTCAGAAATTTAATCCAAAAAACACTCAGTTATTACATAACTACTGTTGAAATTAAGTTATTTTAAGAAATATACAGTCTGCGGACCAAAACATGTTTCGGCATCTCATTTTATTTTGATACAAATTTCTGTCATGAAACTGATAGGTCATCTAATCTGCTCCTACATCATTAACTACATGTTGCTGTTGCTTTGGCAGCCAATAAGCTCACTCCACAGTTTTTTAAATGCTCAGTGTCATTCTATGCTGTAATGTTGCAGTGTGTTTTTCAGAGACCCTCCTCCACCCCAGCTCCACCTGTGTTTAGAACTGCTACAGGGGATACATACACTTGAAGTCAAGATGATTAGCCCTCCAGTGTATTTCTTTTTCAAACATTTCCCAACCTAGGATTAAGAGAGCAAGAAATTTTTCCACATTATTTCCTATGATATTTTTCTTCTTGAGAAAGTCTTATTTGTTTTATTTTGGCTAGAATAAAAGCAGTTTTTATTAAAAAAAAACAAAAAACATTATATATTATTAATAATATTAAAGCCAATTAATTTATAATAATATTATTAGCCCCCTTAAGCAATATGTGTTTTGGATTTTCTACAGAAACCATCATTACACAATGACTTCCCTAATTACCCTAACTTGTCTAATCAATCTTTAATTAATTAAGCTTTTAAAATGTCACTTTAAGCTGTATAGAAGTGTCTTGAAAAATATCTAGTAAAAAATTATGTACCGTCATCATGGCAAAGATAAAATAAATCAGTGATTAGAAATGAGTTATTAAAACTATTATGTTTAGAAAAAAAGTCCTGTCCATTAAACAGAAATTTGGGGGGAAAACACACAGGGGGGCTCATATTTGAGGACTAATAATTCTACCTTCAACTGTATATATTGTTTGCAGCAGCAGTGTGTTATATTCTCAGATGGTATGTCCGTGAACATACTGGCAGTAGCAGGTGTCGGTATTTGATCTGCCATAATAATCAAGCAGCAGCAGCGGAACAGATCTATTCCACCAAGACCACATCAACATTGCCACATACACATACCAATTACTGAATCTCAGAGAGCTGTCATGACAAAAAATGTTTTATATTCTTTCAGCTAAACATATAACTGTAGCAGAAGCATGTTCATCATATAACTCCAAAGTTCGCAGACAATGGTGTTCTTATAATGAATGATGGGTAAAGTAACTTTTATAAGTAATATATTACAATCTTGAGTCACTCTTCTTTTTAAGTATATCTGTTAGTAAAAGCGATGGTTTTTAAGTAGGACAAAACGTTTTAGAAATAGCTTTGGCCAATTGTCAATGGTCGCTCATAATAAACTGCAATATTAAAGGATTTATCAATTACTTGATTTTTGTTTTAACCTGATAAGTTTGTTTTTTTTTCTGTGGGAGGCTGCATGTATGCAACGATGCGAGTTGGTTTGATTAATGTAATTGTTTGTATTAAATGCCAACTAATAAAGCCAAATGAACTTCACCCAAAAATGAACATTTACTCGCTATACTTACACTCAAGTGGAACCAAACTTTTATCAGTTTATTTTATTCTGTTGAACACAAAAGAAGATATTTTAAAGATTTCTCAAAAACAGTAACTATCAACTTCCATTGTATTTGTTTTTCCTTAGTTTTTTCTTCAAAATATCTTCCATGTTCAACAGAAGAAAGAAACTCGTAAAGGTTTGAAACAAGTTAAGAATTAGTAAATGACAGAATTTTCATTTCTGGGTGAATTAGAAAGTGTAGACACGTAATGTGAAAGTATGTGTTATGTTTGCTTTTTTTCTAAGACTAACATGGACTTAAGATTGTAATAGATTACTTTTAGATGTAACTTTCTCTAATTCTCCATTTATCACTGAGATTTACTGCTACACAAAGATTCACACACGTAAAAATCAGAAAGTTGAAAGTTTCAAAAAGTCAGACATCCCACCCTGAAGTTATACTAAGAGACCTGAATTGAACTGCATTGGCATACAAGCCTGCGGTCAAATACATACATAAAATATCAATAAAACAAAAAACAAACCAACTATGAAGCTCTGAAAGCTCCAGAGTCATTTCTCCTCAATGTCCTATTAAAAAGAAGACAATAGATAAAGCGAATGTTTGACTTCTGAAGTTAAAGCTGATGTTCTTCACGTGAGCTTATTTTCAGTAATATGAAGGACTGTACGGATGACTCCATGGCTTCCGATTACAGAACTGTCGAAGAAAAAGATCATACAAAAATAATTAAAGCATGCACTTTTACTACCTTCATTCATTTTCCATTGACTTAGTCCCTTATTTATCAGGGATCGCCACAGCGGAATGAACCGCCAACTATTCCGGCATATGTTTTACACAGTGGATGCCCGTCCACCTGCAACCAAGTACTGGGAAACACCCATACACACTCACATTCATACACCATGGCCAATTTTGTTTACCCAATTCACCTATACCGCATATCTCTTCGGATTGTGGGGGAAACCGAAGCACCTGGAGAAAACCCATGCCAGCATGGGGAGAACATGCAAACTCCACACAGAAAGGCCAACTGGCCCAGCCGGGACTAGAACCAGCAACTTTCTTGCTGTGAGGCAACAGTGCTAACCATTGAGCCACCATGCCACTGACATTTATACTTTCTAACCAAAATATAAATAAATCATTCATTCATTCATTCATTTTCTATTCGGCTTAGTCCCTTTATTAATCTGGGGTCGCCACAGCGGAATGAACCGCCATAAATGAATCAAATACAAAATAATAGTTTGATTTAATATGTATAATTTTTATAGATTAATTCTTTCTCACATAGAAACATTTAAGGGACTCACCCCTTGTTGCCAGCTTTCGTTGAAAGCCTGTGCCTTGCTCATCCTAAAGTTGCCATTTTTAAATCCTCGATTATTTCCTCCTCGACCCCTGAACTTCTGTGGAAACAGCAGGCACCGGACGTCACACAGATGTAAAATTGACATTAGAATCCAATATCAGACTAACTTTGAATTTTGGTTGTATATGAAAATCGGGTTGACGTCAGAACCCAACGTCAGTTTAAGGTCAGACTTCAACGCCAATTTTAGTTAGCTCATGACAACTTAAAATCAACCAAAGATGACCGGCTAATGATGTTAGCTTTTGACATTGTATAGATGTCACATTATGACATTTAAATGTGATGTAGAATTTTAGTTAGGTAATTATACAACATAAAACTAATCAAAGACAAACGTCTACTCATGTTAGACTTTGACTTTGTAAGGATGTCATGTCATGATGCTAAAATAATGTTTAAATTTAGTTAGACTTTGACATTGTATAGATGTCATATGGTGATGTTAAAATGATTTGAGTTTAGTTAGGTAATTACACAACATAAAACCAACCAAAGATAAACGTCTACTGATGTTAGACTTTGACGTTGTATGGATGTCATATCATGATGTTAAAATGATGTTGAATTTTAGTTAATTAGACAACATAAAACTAACCAAAGATCAACGGCTAATGATGTTAGATTTTGACGTTGTACGGATGTCATATCATGATGCTACAATAATGATAAAATTTAGTTAGGTAATTATACAACATAAAACCAACCAAAGATTAAACGTCTACTAATGTTAGACTTTGACGTTGTATGGATGTCATATCATGACGTTAAAATGATGTTGAATTTTAGTTAATTACACAACATAAAACCAACCAAACATAAACGTCAGCTGGTGTTAGACTTTGACGTTGTATGGATGTCATATAATGACATTAAAATGATGTTGGAGTTTAGTTAGGTAATTACACAACATAAAAACAACCAAAGACAAACGTCTAATGATGTTAGATTTTGACGTTGTACGGATGTCATAGGATGCTACAATAATGTTTAAATTTAGTTAGGTAATTACACAACATAAAACCAACCAAAGATAAACGTCTACTGATGTTAGACTTTGACGTTGTATGGATGTCATATCATGATGTTAAAATGATGTTGAATTTTAGTTAATTAGACAACATAAAACTAACCAAAGATCAACGGCTAATGATGTTAGCTTTTAACATTGTAAAGACGTCATATTATGACATTAAAGTAACATTGGAATTTTAACTCGGTAAATAACACAACATAAAACCAACCAAAGATAAATGTCTGCTGATGTTAGATTTGAATGTTGTATGGATGTCATGTCATGATGTTTAAATGATGTTTAATATTAGTTAGGTAATTAACATAAAACTAACCAATGATAAATGTCTACGGATGTTAGACTTTGACGTTGTATGGATGTCTCATCATGATGCCACAGCCTAAAACCAACCAAATATCGTGGCATTTATTAAAGGTAAATAAATAAAATATTTAAATATTGTTAAATATTTATTAAAATTTTAAATAACTGCTTATCGTATTTAGTTTCAAATGAAATTATTACATTAGTCATTATTGCTTTTATTACTATTACCATTAATAATAATAATAATAATAATAATAATAATAATAATAATAATAATAATATTAGAGCAATTTCTTGATTAGAAGGATCATATGAGTAATGAAGCTGAAAATTATCATTAAAATTACTGGAAAAAATTATAAAACTTAAATCAAACTATTTTTGAGCAGTTATTTTATAGTGCAATAACATTTCATAATTTTTCAATATGTACTGTGTTTTTGATTAAATAAATGCAGCCTTGGTGAGCAGGAGAAGCTTATTTTAAAACAGTTAAAAAGCCTACTGACCCCAAACTTTTGACAGGTAGTGTATATTGCCATTTAAGCTGCTACTTCTAAATACATATTTGATTGGTATGAGAGATGAATGCTTTTTTAATATTTAACCAGTAGTGCTGCTTCACCTGGTTAAAGTTGCCCCCTCCACCGGGCCCCATGTGTTCCCTGTGCATGGCTCCTCCTCTGTTCCCCATGTTTCCCCGTCCTGGTCCTGGTCCTGGTCTGGAAGCACCACCTCTATTGGGCATCACCATGCCCCGGCTGAAACTGCCCCGACTGAAGACTTCTCTGAAGGCATGCGGAGGAATGAAGTCTATCGGTGGTCTTCTGAACCCACCACGAGGAATAGGCACTGCCAAATAACCAGAAAACATCACATGATTTCACCCTGAAGTGCGTCGCATTTTCATTCAGGCTGCCTGAAGCAGTTCGACTTTGTCCATTTACTCCAAGCTATCAATATATCATCAATATTTTATAGTGCTGGGCAAAGATTGATCGCATCCAAAATAAGTTGACTTAATATATGTGTGTGTGTGGGTATATGTGTGTGTGTATTATATACATTTATAAACAAAACTATATATAAAGTGGTTTTCTAATATATGTAACAGAGGGAGGCTGGCAAGTGCCATGCAGGTAAACCTCACTCCACTGACCTCTAAAGATGCTCTAACGACAGACACTAGAGGTCATGGTCCTCTAGTGCTCCTAATGCTCCTTGTTAGAGTAAACGACTCCCATGCAAATAATCGCCAGTTCGATCCCAGTTCCGACCGAGTTAGGTGCAATAGGAATGGTTGGTTACACACGGGGGCTCGTCCGGGATGGGAGTGAGGTTCAGGGGGCGAGTGTAACGAATGCCAGCTTGTGAAGTGCTATGCAGGTAAACCTCACTTCTCTGACCTCTAAACGTGCTCTAGAGCAGTGTTTCCCAACCCTGTTCCTGAAGGCACACCAACAGTACATATTTTCAACCTCTCCCTAATCAAACACACCTGAATCAACTCATCAGAAGATTAGAAGAGACTCCAAAACCTGAAGCTAATGTGTCAGATAAGGGAGACATTCAAAATATGTACTGTTGGTGTGCCTCCAGGAACAGGGTTGGGAAACACAGCTCTAGAGAAAGATGCTAGAGACCATGGTCTCCTTGTTGGAGCAACCGACACCCATGCAAAGAATTGCCGGTTCGATCCAAGCTCAGACTGGATTGGGTGTAGTAGGACCGGTGGGTTACACGTAGATACTTAAATTTCTAAATAATTTGTATCATATACACTTAAAAAAACAATAATAAATAATAATAATAATTAAATCGAAATATAAACACTAAATATATGCACGTATGTGTGTATTTTAGTTATACACAAAAAAATAAACTACGCACAGTTAAATTGTTTGCATAATCACGATTCATTGCTGCACAGCACTTAAATTTTATAATACTACTTTACATATTACTTTTTATTTTATATGATACTATTTGGTTGGATAATAAAAAAGCTTTGATACAGTCCACATGATGGTAGTATTGATTTTTTAGATGAATGAGGTCACCTTGCAGAAAGTTAGTAAAATAAACATGGTGGGATTGCAAAAAAGTGCATACTAATGTTAAAATGCTATTGAATCTGTTTATTCTTAATGCAATGCTATGGGGATTTCCTGTGTTTCTTCTTTGTGGGCGTTTCTTTTGCACAAGAGTTTTACAGGATTTCACAGAACTGTGCTACCCTTAAAAGCAGAGTGTTCCATTTAAAAAGGCATATAAGATGTTGTAGTTTGAACTACTCACACCAGGGGTCTGTTCTTCGTACCTTAAATGACCTAAGGCGATTTAACTGATTTCTGGCTAATTTGGTTCTTCAAACAAGTTTGTGAATCAGATTAAAATGTCTAGATGAACTGATCTGAGCTTGCTGCGTGTGTTGTGAAGAACAGATGCATGGATCCTCGAAATCATGATCAGCAATGCAACGATTGGCTGACGGCAGAGCAGTGTAATGACATCATATGATTAATACTAAACTATCCATGTGAGCAAAATCACATAAATTTCATACAAAGTAAACAGTTTGTTAAATGATACGCAATAACTTTCCACATTTGTTGTGGGCTGCAGGCTTTACACTTTCATGTGTCGAGAATATCTAGCTATTTGTTTAGTTTGACATTTAAAGCAGATTTTTTTATTATAGTTGCCGAAATAAAACAAATAAGACTTTCTCCAGGAGAAAAAAATATGATCAGACATACTGTGAAAATTCCTTTGCTCTGTTAAACATCATTCGGGAAATATTTAAAAAAAGAGAAAAATTTAAAGGGGGGCTAATAATTCTGACTTCAACTGTATGTGTATAAGGATATATCTCTGGCTTTGGATAGCCACAGTCCTCCACTGCACCTTGGTCCCGCATTCATTTCAAAGGAGCGCTACTCTGTACTAAAATGGCGGCTCTATTGACACATTCCTTCTAAAAGACAACAGCAGGGTAGGCGACATCTAATGTATATCTCTATGGTGGCGCTGAATTGAAGTGAATGAATTGACGTACCACCCATGAAGTTTCCTCTGTGTGGAAAGCCTCCTCGTCCTCCTCTCTGAGCTAGTCCTCCTCCTCCTCCACCACGATTGAACATGTTTTTTCCTCCTCGTCCTCTTGGGCTTCCTCTCTTAGGCTGAACTCCCTGGTTGGGTTTCTTCTCTAGAGAACAGATTTTGCTATCCTCTTTATACTGTTCAAGAAGTTTGGCTACTTCTTCCTTCTGCAGCTCCACATACAGCACTTCACTGAAGCACTCGCCTTCCACTGGCAACGAGTATATTCCTGAAGGAGCAGAGGGGTTTTTAGAGTGCCATTCTTTAAAACATTTTTTTTTTATTAAATAAAATAGACAGAAGCACATAAAAGCATTTGCTTTGAATAAAAAACAACAATAAATGTAAAATATATTTAAAAATAAAACGTAAATAATAAAATAAATAAATGTAAATAATAAAAATGTAAATAAAAGAATAATAAAAATAAATAACACAAATAATAATAATAATAATAATAATAATGATATAATTATTATATGCTTATTTATTTAAAAATACATCAGATGTATTGCTGGCAGCCAGCTATCTGCAACTCTCACATGGTCTCCCACTGAAGCTAAGCAAAGCTGACGACAATACGGTAATTTAAGGCTTGAACAAGATTAAACAAGATCCTGTTTCTGTTTATTTTTCTGAAATTGATTCATTTGTTGAGTGGTGTGATGAAAACTTTAAAAGAAAATACAAAAAAAAAAAACAAAGGAAATAATTTTTGATCCCAAGTGTGTTGTCGAGCATTTACCAGTGTTTGTACATAATCAAGAAATCACTCCGGTACAGTCATACAAGTATTTGGGAATTTACATAGATAGGTATCTAATATGGGACACTCACGTAAACTGGATCCGTAATAAGCGTCACCAAAGACTGTATTTTCTACGAAGGTTATGGTTCTATGTTGTTAAGAAAATCATGTACTTATTTTATTAGAATGTTTTTGAGAGTGGCATCAGGTATGGTCTTTCTACATGGTATGGCAATCTTTCTGTAAATGTGAAATCAAAATTTTTTATATTATCAGAACTGCTACGAGACTAATAGGATCTGAAACTCTTACTAGTATTCAAACACTTTACGAGCAATGCACTCTGAATGAAGCGGAAAGAATTCTGAACAATCTATCTCATGTACTCTTCCCATTTTACGATCTTTTACCTTCTGGTGGAAGATACAGAACCTCTCGCTGGAAGCGGAACAGACTTAAGGACTCTTTTATCCCAGTGTCACTCAGACTATTGAACACCGATCGATAGAGTGCTTATGCTTTTTTCCTGTATGTAATTCTTTTTTCACGTTTGCTTATTTTACATTTTTATTGTGTCAGAACTTGCTGAAGTGCTCTGTGAGTCTACAGAAAATTTCCCCTTGAGGGACAATAAAGTATACAAACAAACAAAGCTATGTTGCTGCCAGAAGTGGTGTAAGCAGGACCAGCAGCAGGTGCCCAACCAGCGGTCTGTGTGAGCCCTTATGCCCCAGTATATTGATGGGGACTCTATACTGCACAGTGAGCACTGTCTTTCGGATGAGACATTAAACTGAGGTCCAGACTTTAATGTGCATGTTAAAATTCCCAGAATGTCCTTCCAAAAAAAAAAAAAAAAAAAAGTATTCCGGCCAATTTTGCCCACTGGCCTCCTAACCATGCCAATGTTAAATAAACTAAAACAACATCTGATGTAAATATTAATAATGTTAGATAGATCGTTCTTAAATTAATAAATTAAGTTTGATTTGTTTGTTTTTTTATTTATTTTGTTTTTATAACTAATTTTCATCATTAAAATAATGTAATTAACTAAATAATTCAGTTTTTATAAGAACAAAATTTATAAAATCAAAAACGAAAATACAGATTCAAAAACATTTAATATATATATAACAAAAACTAACAAAATTATGATAGAAGCATAAAACAGAAGAGTTATTAAACCTTTAGACCAAATAAGTATGAATGAATAAAAGTGTCAACAAACAAAATAAATAAATAAAATATTAATAAAGCACCTAATAAACAGCTTTACAAGATACAGATAATACATAATACTAAAACAACAATATTGCACACAATTTAGAGTACAGCTTGAAGCAAAGATCTTACTCTTTGTTTTTACGATTGCGTGTTCAGGTACATTTTTGCCATCAGTTTCTGCTTTTTTCAGCGTCCTCTTTTTAAATTCCTCATCTGTTGGACAGACAACCACTGCTTTACGCTGAAACCCGGCAAACAGGCACATTTTCCTTTTTCGGGCTGAAGCTGAAACATTAGTCTAAACGAAAATACAACAATGAACTTAACGTCACACGTACAGGGTGCAGAGATTACTGTATAGTTTAATATGAGATTTAGCTTATTCACCTGATCGAGAATGTAGTTGCGTTTTTTCCGTGCTGCGATCTCAATGAATTTACCCAAGAAGAGAGGAGCACGCAGGGAAATCTCTAAGAGCTTGGTCACGTCTTTCATCTGTCGTTTCAACGTGGAAATCTGAATTGAAACATCAAAAACACATCAGTTATGTAATTTTTGTAACAATACATTGCATGTGTATGCTTTCATATTAATACACACGTTTGAAACACTCACAGAAATTTCTGCCCAATTCACAACACATACATATGCGCATGAGCTTGTTCTTAAACTTCTCCTTCTGCTAGTGAATTTGGAGTCTTGTGAAAGCCTGTGTAAATGTGGTTAATAATTTGCATAATACACCCCCAAACCAGCTACATATAAGGGCTTTGGCAAAGAGGCACTCGTCCAGAGAAAGACAAATATGGCATCAAAACAAAAGACAAAGGAAAATAAATATATATATATTCATTAGGTATACCTGTCTAACTACTCGCTAATGCAAATTTCTAATCAGCCAATCACATGGCAGCAACTCAATGCATTTAGGCATGTAGACGTGGTCAAGACGATCTGCTGCAGTTCAAAAAGGATCCTCTGAATGGGGAATAAAGGTAATTTAAGTGACTTTGAATTTGGCATGGTTGTTGGTTAAGAACAGGAAACTGAGGCTACAATTCACACAGGCTCACCAAAATTGGACAATAGAAAATTGGAAAACCGTTGCCTGGTCTGATGAGTCTTAATTTCTGCTGCGACATTCGGATGGTAGGGTCAGAATTTGGTGTCAACAACATGAAAGCATGGATCCATCCCGCCATGTATCAACGGTTCAGGCTGGTGGTGGTGGTGTAATTGTATAGGGGATATTTTCTCGGCACACATTAGTACCAATTGAGCGTCGTGTCAACGCCACAGCCTACCCGAGTATTGTTGCTGACATGTCCATCCCTTTATTACCACAGTGTACCCCTCTTCTGATGGCTTCCAGCATGATAACGTGTCATATCATAAAGTGCAACTTATCTCAGACTGGTTTCTTGAACATAACAATGAGTTCACTGTACTCAAATGGCCTCCACAGTCACCAGATCTCAATCCAAGAGCACCATTGAGATGTGGTAAAACAGGAGATTGGCATCATGAATGTGCAGCCGACAAATCTGCAGCAACTGTGTGATGCTATCATGTCAATATGGACCAAAATCTGAGGAATATTTCCAGTATCTTGTTGAATCTATGCCATGAAGGATTAAAGCAGTTCTGTAGGCAAAAGGGGTTCCAACCAGGTACTAGTAAGATGTACCTAATAAAGTGGCCAGCAAGTGCATATACATTATTTTCAATATATAATGTCTAGTAACTTTCCACTCACCCAGTAAATAATGTATCGAATTATATGTAAGGCTCTTTATACATGTTTATAAGGCTCACAAGGCATACATGATTATTGTGTTTGTGTGGTATAAGATGTTCTGAAATTTTTTCGTTCATCTACAATAGATTTAAGAAAGCTTTTGATAAATCATGATTTAAAACGACCATACCGATATGCAAAAATGTGTGCAAATGCATGTTTAATGAATAAGACGCATTGTCGTCTGTTAACTCTCACCATCATCTTCTCTATGATTGTGTCCGTCCCCAGTATGTTGTATTTTCCAGGATTGGCTTCTGTGTGCTTTGTGACCCATTCAGTTTTTCCAGATCCAGGCAGTCCCACCATCACAATGACCTGAGAGGATTTACAGAGAATTTCAGTGTTTATGATTTTCGCAGATTTCACTGACTGTGGAGGAAACCAGAGCACCTGGAGGAAACCCACGTGAACACAGGGAGAACTTGCAAACTTTACACAAAAACGCCAACTGACCCAGCCAGGACTTGAACCAGTGACCTTTTTGCTGTAAGGCCACAATACTAACCACTGAGCCACCGTGCAACCATAAAGAAAACATTCAAAATACATTTACCCTTCTCCAGAACATATTTGAGGACAAAATTATTAGCCCTCCTGTGAAATTTGAACTCTTTAAAATATTTTATTATATATATATATATATATATATATATATATATTGTTTAATATAAATTTATACCTAGGCGAAAGTCTTACGTCTTTTGGCTGCAATAAAAAAAAACGAATACATTTTTTAAAAACTTATTTTCATAATATTAGTCCCCTTTTAAGATTGGCTTTAACAACAAACCACTATTATCTACTGACCTGCCTAGTTAACCCAATTAACCAAGTTATGTGCTTATAATTGCACTTTAGGTTGAATACTAGCCATCAGGCACAGGATATCAACATGACGTCAGACTGATGTTGTACCCCAGTGTCTTGGGGACGTTGCAATTTGTTTGGAAATGAAAATCGGGTTGACGACAGAACCCAACGTCAGGCCAACATCAATGCCCAACGTCCAACCTAAAATCCACATCTATGACGTTTATCAGACATTGGATTTTGGTTGCCAAACCTGATGAATAAATGTCAGTATCTGGCATCCATATGATGTTGGTTATACGAGATAGAACGAGAAACGCGGTTTGTCACTCGCAATTATTATTAGCACTTTAGCTCATGCCTGCCAACATTTGTGATTGAATTTCTTGAAAACAGGGTGTGTTGGGGAGTTGGATGGTGTTCTTTGAGTAACAAAGTTGAGAACAGGTGGGGTTGATTGGTGGCAAGTGTATGTGGTGTTATCAACGGTACCATGTTTTCAGTCAGTGGCGATCACATGCTATACCATATTTATCTGTTTTCCTCCTGTAAACATCCACAATCGTCACCTGCGAATAATGTATCTGTATGCGTCAGCAAGCCGTGAGTTTTACATTTGAAATAATGGAGTATATTATGTACAGACATTCCAAGTCTCCCTGAAGCGTCGCCCCCACCCCCTCCACTCCCTGTTTTACAAAATCAAGCAGCACTTCAGAATAAGTCAAGATAGCAGCAATGCATTGAGCATGTGTATTACTATTACGGTAATTTCGTAATATTAGCCCCCTTTTAAGATTGGCTATAAAAACAAGCCACTGTTATTCATTGACTAGCCTAGTTAACCCAATTAACCCAGTTAGGTCCATATAATTGCACTTTAAGCTGAAGACTACCCAGCAGCCCAGGACGTCAACATGACGTCAGACTGATGCTACACCCCAATGTCGTGGGGACATTGCATTTTGTTTGGAAATGAAAATCAGGTTGATGTCAGAACCCAACGTCAGGCTGACATCAATGCCCAATGTCCAACCTAAAATCAACATCTAATGATGTTACGGCTTGACGTTGTGTGGACGTTACCACTATAACGTTTATCAGATGTTGGATTTTGGTTGTCATACCTGATGAATAAATGTTGGTATTTGACATCAATATGACGTTGGTTGAAGATGTTGGCTCGATATTGGATTTTGGTCGCGTACCAACACAACCTAAAATCAACCAAATATTAACATCTAATGATGTTACAGCTTGACGTTGTGTGGACATTACCACTATGACGTCTATCAGGCGATGGATTTTGTTTGTCATACCTGATGAATGAATGTCAGTATTTGACATGAATATGACGTTGGCTTAAGATGTTTTTCAACACAACCTAAAATTAACCAAATATCATTGTCATTTGATGTCGTTATTGGACAGAAAATTAACATTGTCCTTAGGCGCTGGCTAGACATTGGATTTTGGTCACCTGACGTCATGACCTCATTAGAAATTAGTTATTAAAACTATTATGTTTAAAAATGTGTTGGAAAAAAAGGGTTAAACCGCACTTGGGAAATTATTTGAAAAAATATCATGAAGACTAATAATTTGGTCTTCAACTATATATATAAATCAAATTTCACAAATTTATTCACATCTTTACTCTGAAGGTTTTTATTATCTGAGGGATATTTCAGAAATAACATGGCTGATTTAATACAATTTAAAACGTAGCAAATATAATGTTCTGCTTGAACATGAAACTGACCTCACAGTCTTTTTTGTTCTCGGGGCCCTTCGGTCCTCTGATGCGATCATGAACGGGGATCTGTTGCAGGAGAGTAAATCCATCCGGTTGAGCGAAGAATGGGCTTTCTTGCTGGCCGAAGTTAAACTCAACAGCACAGTTGTGGCAGAGGACGTGCGGGAAGAGCGGCTTTCCCTTCAGCTCATCCTTACTCACTGTAAACGCCTTTCCCAGATCCTCTCCATTCTTGGAGAAGGAGATTTCCACTTCCGCTCCATCAAAGTTCTAACAAAATAAACACAGAAACCATGACATACTATGACCAAAATTAGTGCAGAGAGTTATTTTAAACTGTTTATTTTTAATATACACATACAGTTAAAGTCAAAATTATTGGCCATTTTCTTTTTCAAATATTTTCTAAATGATGTTTAACAGAGCAACGAATTTTTCACAGTATTTCCTATTATATTTTTTCTTCTGGAGAAAGTCTTTTGTTTTATTTTGGCTAGAATAAAAGCAGTTTTTAATTTTTATTTTTAATAAACATTTTAGGGTCAAAATTATTAGCCCCTTTAAGCTATTTTTTTCAATAGTCTACAGAACAAACCATCGTTATACAATAACTTGCCTAATTACCCTAACCTGCCTAGTTAACCTGATTACCATCGTTAAGCCTTTATATGTCACTTTAAGCTGTATAGAAGTGTCTTGAAAAATATCTAGTCAAATATTATTTACTGTCATCATGGAAAAGATAAAATAAATCAGTAATTAGAAATGAGTTATTAAAACTATTATGATTAGAAATGTGTTGAAAAAATCTTCTCTCTGTTAACAAGAAATTGGGTAAAAAAAATTAACAAGGGGGCTAATATTACACGGGGGGCTAATAATTCTGACTTCAACTGTAACTACTGAGCCACTGTGTCACTGCCACAATCAAAATTACTTTAAGTAAAGTTTTAAATAAACTAAAAACTGAAATAAAACAAAAATAGCGTTTTTCATCAGAATATTAAAGAATCCTTCTCGTGAGATTACATGGTCCTCAGGAAACATGTCTTATTTCTACCAATTTTAAAAAGAGTCGCTTTTCAAAAGCTTTCTTGAAACTAAAGCTTTTTTATGACCTTTTTATTATAGAAAAAAAACATAATTTAATATATTAACATTTAACATTAAAACATATTAAAGCTTTTGTAACAACTGTATTTATTGTTATAACTTTCAAATAATTTAATGCAAACTCAAATACTAATTATAAAAGTAATCATTTCCTAGTTCACCCTAAAATGAAAATTTCCTCATTGTTTACTCACTCTCAATTGGTTCTCTATAAAGTTATTTACTCTCTCTCAAGTGGTTTCCAATCTCTTAAGAGTTTCTTTCTTCTGCTGAACAAAAAACAAGATATTCTCAAGAATGTTGGAACAAACCATCCATTGAAATCAATACTAGGAAAAAATCCTATAGGACTACTATAGAAGTCAGTGGCTCTTTTTTCCAGCATTCTTCAGTATATTTTTCTTTGTGTTCAACAGAAGAAAATGTTACACCGGGCTCAAAGATGTAACATTAAGTGAGACGACAGCGAAATAAAGTCAAAAATAATATCTATTCTAACACAATTGAAAATGACTATCAAAACATCAGTATCAGTATGTTTAACCAGTGTGAAAAGCAAGTGAATGGATGCGGTAAGTGTTGTCAGTGTTAGTGTATGGATGCTAGTGTTAACTCTCTCACTGAGATTAAATAAGGGCGCTGACGAGCATTAGGTGCGCTGAAGGCACGCAACAACCTACAACAGACAAAACGTACAAAAACACAAACCAAAACAACACAGTCCTAACACGAAATCAAATCGGTTTGGAACAAGTGAAGGGTGAGTAAATGATGACAGAATTTTAATTTTTGTGTCAACTATCTCTTTAAATGGTAGTGTATCTAACAGGGGCGCCCCCAAGGGTAAACTCCAGGGTAAACGGCCACCCCTGGGTAAACCCTGGCCACCCCTGTGGCCACTGCAATATGATTTTGCTGTTGATATTATTAATTTAAATGCACTTAAGTAAATTACCAATATTTCAAATAATAAATAAATAAAATGCAGCCACTAAATTATATTTGGTGCCACTGACGTAGCTGATTCACTGCGTCTCCCCCAGTGTCAGATTTAGGCATGTGCAATATGGACGATCTTGCTGGGGGCACCACACGGAGACGGTGCATAAAAAACAAAACAAAAAAAAACATTCCCTAGTAAAAGCATTGGGATACGATTTACTTTATGCAAGTGTATTAACTTAGAGTGGCAATCCCAGAATAAAGACTGTTAGGGGCTGTTCATAGTTGGCATCTTTTGCACGCGTTTGTTATTCTCTATGTGCAAACGAAACAACGCTGGTGAAAGCAAACTGACGCATACGCAGAGAAACCATTCCCGTGCGCCTTACACACTTCTATGTGAATCCCGGTTGTTTGCATGCACGCCGATAAAATATGCGCCGCTCATGCGCCATGAAACCAGAGTGCCTTTTGTGCAGAGGTGTCGGCACGCAGCGAGTTTGCACGTCGACAAAACTAATATGATGATGATAATATTTTCACTAAGCATGGCTATAATGCAGAAAGGAGGAATAATAAGTCAGGGAGGTAAGACTTTATAACATTAATTCTCGGCCACGAGTCGAGTCTAAGTCTAAATATAAATAAACTGTTGTATTTATTGAAAAATAAATCTAACAATTAAAGGGGGGGGGGGGGGGGGTATGGGGTGGTTCAACCAGGGTGTCATTAAAACTAGAACCGCCAGTGCCCTCCCCGATCGTCGTTAACAGCACGCACACACCTTCAATAGACATTAATAGCAATTTAATATTTACCTTAAGTACGTTAATAGAAGAAGCTGTATTAATAATATTGTGGCTCAAAAAGGAATATGGATAAATGATATTATTAGGGTCTGTATAGTGTGTGTGTGTGTGTGTGTGTATGCCTTTTGTTCAGTTTGTTAATTTGATTGTTTTATTAATTAACTCAATCTTCATTCATTTTAGACATGGCATATATTGTATGATGTACAATAAAAATATGTGAAAAATAGCTGAAAGGTTACATGCACATGTACTTGCTGAATTATTTCAAGGATTAAATTGCAATACATCAAGACTAATTAATTAAAACCACATTATTTCATTTACCAGAAACAAAAATATAACATTGCACTGAATTCATTATTTTTTTGTGTGCCACCCTAAGATTTGGTGCGACCTCTTCTGGCCACCCCTAAGAAAATATTCTGGGGGCGCCACTGGTAACCATATATAGCGCCGCTTAGTGGTCAAAAGTAGTAACTGCACAGTGGTTAAACACTCATTCTGAGAGATT
The DNA here is from genome assembly GCF_903798145.1 of Danio aesculapii. Classification (NCBI taxonomy): domain Eukaryota; kingdom Metazoa; phylum Chordata; class Actinopteri; order Cypriniformes; family Danionidae; genus Danio; species Danio aesculapii. The sequence continues at coordinate 41,658,278 of NC_079451.1, read as the reverse complement.
AAAAGGACATGTATACTTACAATAAAACAACCGACAACATCATTCTCGTCAAAAGTCTCCCCGTAGTCCTCTGTCACAGCATTGCTGGTTTTCTTGGCCGTCATTGAAAAGGCATACGAGTGAGCTTCCTCTCCTGTCAACATAAAGAATGCACTTTGAATTTTGGTGTTCGCCTCTAAAATATTCGAAATAAATATAAAAACCCTCCTCACCAAGCAGATGAGAGCTGTTGGCCAATGACCAGCCCACCAGGACATCGTGGTCTTCAATTCCTTTACTGGAGATGTGTTTTACAGGGATCTTCTCGACAACCTGCTCACAGTGGAAGTATTTATATGTTTATTTCCATTTCAGCCATTGCAGTACTCTGCATAATTGACTACACCCCATTTTGAAGATGAATATTTTTATCCATTTCTCAGAGAATATAGGCAATGTATTTTGGTGAATTTAAACAAAACAGATTTATTAAACTGATATATTTATTAAAATAATATTTTACTCACCAAACACATTTAGAAATTGAAAGATAATACAATTAAATTCAAGCTGAATAGTGCAAAAAAAAAATTACAACCTACAAAATTTCAACTAAATTGTTCAATTTTCTTAGCTTCTCTTTATTTTTCCTCTTTTTAAAATTTGTTTTTAATATTTTTCAATAACAACTTGGGCTGTACTATTTTTTTCACCGTATCCAAAGTTATTTAGTTAGTTAAGCTCCAGATTTGGCTTCAGTACTGACTAATCTAATGTACATGCACAAATATAATATTGTATAGCTTCCTAATTAAAAAATGAATTGGTGAATAAAATATGAATAAAATATGAACAGATAGATCTGTGAGGATGTACTTCTATATGCTGAGCAATGAACATGGCAATCTCAAATATAAATGCACTAAAAACAAACATTTTAGCTAAATCAACTTGCCATAGTTTGATCAAGACGTGTCATTTTTTTCTGGATTAACAGAGAATCGTGATTTATTATTAGTATTTTTATTTTTATTTAAAGAGATCCCAATTGATAGTTTTTACGTGATGTTACACCATTAGGGGAATGCCCCCTAGTGGGCAAACATCAATATGTTCTGCTGACCACCAAGGCCCAATCCCAATTCTACTATTTTACACGTTCCCCTTGGCCCTTAAAACAGAATGTGAAGGGGAAGGGCTTCACAATTTACTCCCTAAAAAAAAATGGGACAGCACTACAGCACCTGCACATGTCATCATATGTCGTCGCAAGCTCTTCATACGAGATCGACGACAGCGAATGCTGTAGTTATTCCAGATGCAATGGTTTTCATATTTATCTTCAGGAAATCACTGACTGAAGGCAAGGATTTCATGTTATCATAACGATATAACGTGGCAATCAGCTCATAACTGTACTGTGCATTTACACCCTGGCCATAATTATCTACGTAAACACAAGAAAACGTCAGTAACGTTATACCAGACACTGTAAAAAGGCCATTCCCAGCCACTACAGGGTATTTGAGTGTCATCGAGTGTCAGATGTGAAAGTATATTGTGTGTTAGAACTATACAGGAGTTATTGTTATGGATTATCAAAAAAGTTTGTTTAAGCATGACTGTAAAACAAACGCCGTTATGATTATGTTATAACATATGCTTGTTTGTTGTAAATATTCTTGATTATGCCAGAAAAAAATCTTAAATTCGAGCATCTCTTGACTCACGTGTGCAGCCATGTTGCTGTTATAGCTGTGAAATTTAGCCCTATGCCTTTAAGCTAAAGAGAATTGGGATACCGCTACATCTTCAAATAAATGCACAAAACGAGAGGCAGTGGTAAGAGGAAGGGCTAAGGGGTAGAATTGGGATTAGAAATGTGATTTCTTTTTTTGTTGCCAAAAAATCTGGATAACTGTTGTACAATAAGATCTAATTGATGAGAAGACACTCGTGGGCTGTGCTTCTGTGCTTTCAGAGAAAGAACGAGTAGAAAGGAGAAATTTATGGATGTTTTTTTTTTGGGTGAAAAAAAAATTGCTTAAAGGGGTTAACAATATCGGTCTTCGACAGGTGACATCACCCTAGTGAAAGTCGAGTTGTATTATGGGTCTAGCCGCCATTTGTGGGGTATTCGAGTTAACATTAGCTGTTATATGGTTTTAGCATCTTTCGCAGAATAAATACAGTGTTACATTCTTGTTGTGTGAAGGGTTGTAATAAAAAGTCAAAAATGTAAACAAATAAATCACGATGACAGATATTTTAAATTTCCCACTTGGAAGAAAGGATATAGTAAGAATGTAGCGGTAATAACAGATGCATTAGATGTCCTGGGTTGCAGCAGTGAGACGCAAAAAAATATATCTATTGTCAACATATGTTTGCTCTTTACATTTTCATAAAGGTAAGTACGTCACAATATTTAAGCAACTCCACAATAGTCATTGCTTAGGCTTTAAAAAATTATTTTAATTAATGTAACACTAGTTTTTAGGTAGAACTGCATTTTGAATCCGATCGAGTCAACTTGGATAATATGGATTTAAGAGTGTAAAGTGATTGATTGTTAAAATACTGTAAACACGTCTCTTTTACGTTATTTGTCGCTCTCAACTTGCCTCCGGATGTTCATTGAAGACGCGATACCCCCCAAAAAAGTGGGTATGACGTCACACACAACAGCACATGACTGACAAAGACAGATTAACCTTAAAATGTTTTCAAAAAATTAAAAACTGCTTTTATTCTAGCGAAATTAAACAAATAAGACTTTCTCCAGAAGAAAAAATATTATAGGAAATACTGTGAAAAATTCCTTGCTCTGTTGAATACAATTTGGGAAATATTTTAATAAAAGAAAAAAAAATCTATATAAATATATGTGTGTGTGATATATATAAAACTTTTATTTTGGATGCGATTAATATGTGCACAGCATTAGAGAAAATTGTACATATTGTGCCTTTTAGAGCGAACTCTCACCTTCATTTCAAAGCAAGCCTTGCCCTTGTCCACTCCATAAGACGCTCGTCCTCCTGCCCACAGGTAGGCAAAGCTCTCCATCGTGAGAGACGAGGCGCTGTAGCGATCACGAGACACCTTGAAGTGCAGGTCACAGTCATCTGAAGAAGAGAAAAGACGAAACTGTATTACAAGCTACAGTCTGACTGCACATTAAGCACAGATGATGTTGCTACCTACAGGCTTTAGCATATGACCAGTATTTTGCATTAAAAACATATTGTGAGCTGTTTTTAAGTAAGATCTTCATACTCACAGGTGTCCAAACACACGGTTGTGTCATCAAACTCTTCATCTTCTTCCTCCAAAGGGGGCTGAGGAGACTTCGCCCTGAGAGTAATGAAAGCTCATTTACTATTTTGTAATAAAGAGAAATACATTTAGCCTTCAGATGCCAAAGTCTGTCAGATTTTTGGCATCTGAAGTCCATTTATTTATATTTGTGCGTGTGTGTGTGTGTGTGCATTACAGCTATTTTTAAATCATTGTTAAATTATTTTATAAAGACATTTCAAAGATAATTGTTTCTAGATTTCTTAATTTTCAAAGGGTTTTTACTTATCAGAAGTTAAAACATTGGTATTGTGTTGATATTTTTAAAAATGGCATCATATATTAAAATAAAATATTTAAAAATATCTAAAATTCATGAACAAATAATATAATAGTAATATAATATATTTAAATGAACAATACGTTTTAAAATATATATTAGGGCTGAACGATATTGGAAAAAAAACTGCCATTGCAATATTTAGTTTTCCTGCATTACTGTATATATTGTGATATGAAAATCATTTTCAAAGATAACTCTATATGAAAAAAAAGAAAAAGTATAAAATAGTCAAAGTATAAATAGCAAAGGTGAACAAATAGATTTTCCCTACACAAAAATATTAATCTTATCCCCCCAAAAAACGACACCAAATATAAAAGCAGACACTTGGCTAAACAAAATAAGTGTCAACAATGATTAAACCACTGAGAAATAGCCACAAGATAAACGTAAACGTCGCCTAATTGGAGATCTGACAAAGACATGAGGGTTTTAAAAACCGCTGTGGGTGCAGTTTATGTATCGCAAGTGCCCATAATTTACAGTTCGCGATCATATGTTTAGTTTTGTTCTGTTGATATGTGGTCCGAACATTTGTAGCTTGAAACTGATGGAAATATGAGCAGATTGTGCTGCGTTTCTGTCGAGATCCCATAGCATATAATTGAAAAATTATATTAATTACAATGAATTGTAGTTGAGTGCAAATAAAATTGAATAAAGTGCAGATGAAAACAACAGAACAAAGATAAAAAATAAAATAAATAACACTTAATGGTTTTCGGTTGGACAGTTTAACAGTATTGAAGTAAAAAAAAATGTAATGATCAAATGTAAAACAATACAGCAGTCTTTTTCCACAGTATTAGATAATTAAATACAATTAATCTTCATTAAAGCTGCAAACTTTTTTGCTAAACTAATTGCAAACTAATGTCTTGTGCCCAAAAGGTTCAAATTCAGCTGAAATCTTACAGTCAAAGGCATTAAAAAACATAAAATAATACGTTTTTTGCAACGACTCTACAAATCGCATGATATGAACTGTGCTGTCTGGTTAATTATAATCCCAATCTGACATTGCAGACCCTGCAATGTGTCTGTTGCAGATTCGCACATAGCAATGTTGATGCTGAAACAAAATATTGTGCAGCACTAATATATATATATATATATATATATATATATATATATATATATATATATATATATATATATATATATATATATATATATATATATATATATAAATATAAATTTTTGAAAATCATCGTTTAATATTTACTTTATAACAATTTAAAGTGTTTAGTGGTTAAGTATGCATTGCCTGGGAAAAGAAAAAAGACAAATTAGCATATCACCAATACATAAACAAATACACATATTAATTAAACACCAAAAAACAAACAATATTATTAAGACAAGATAGAATATATGATTTAAACAATGTTTGATCCAAACAATACCCCATTCAATATAATTTCCACCATAAACATACTGATTTTCATTCTTTAACAGCCCGAGCTCTGAGGTGAAAGAGATGCCCTTATTATAAGCTCATTTCAAATGGTCAGTAAAAATGGGTTTCTTTGCACTGATGTCAGATCTGGCTCTTTACTGCCAGAACTGCTCATAAATCTTTCAGGTGCAGCGGAACCTCAGGAGTACCAGAGGCCCGACTGCACGATTCTTACCGGCTGTATTTTCTTTCTTCAATAAATTCAAAGTAGGCCCTTCCATGTTCATCTCGGCGTCTCTTTACACCCTTCTTATTCTTCTGTTCATCTTTCTTGTCTTTGTCCGCATCCCCTTTGGAAATAAAACAATAAAGCGTAAGGAGGAGTACCTCCCTGCTGGACCAGGCATGATGTAACATGATGGTCCACAGAATTACTGGAGGATTTATACTCTTATTTAGGGTATGCATGTATTGCAATGAGCAGTGCTTCAAAAGAAAGGTGTATTTATGCTCAAGGAGCGACGTCAGACAGTGCGGTTATTGTACACCGCAGGATTGTTCGGGTACAGATAAAAGGTTGATGCCAAGACAACTGCAAACTGTGCAATTTTGAGCTAAGTAACACACATTTTGATATTGAAATTGCATGCATCTTGAAGAACGGCAAAAGTTGGGACCTGAAATTAGATATGCACCAATACTGATACCAGTATAGGGTCGATACTTGATTAAAATACTCGTACCTATACGATACCACGCAACAGTATTGCACTACGTAGATGTGATTTGTTGTCCTACCTGACTTCAATGTCTTAATGTAATAATTAATGCATTATATATTAATAGCTTAGTCCTTATAAACAATCTGTTTACACAATACATTATTAACGATTTATCGGCTTCTAAAGAATAAACCGAATATGCAATATAATCCTTGCATAATAATCCCATTGAAACAAGCAACCGTTCATTTTATATACAAATTATAAATATAAAAAATTAAAGAGATTTTAAGCAATGGAACATTGTGTAAAAAAATCTATTATATAGTAGACTACAGGCTAAATAAAATGCCTAAAGCTGAACATCACTGAGAGCAGTCTGTCAAGATAAAATCGCTTAAAACATCTTAATATTTTAGAGAGAGTAGTTAAAGTTTGCATAACCAACTATTGATCTTATCCACCCTCAACCCACCCATAATTAAACAGCATACTTGTTGATTACCTAACCCACAGATTAATTAACAGCAGGTCCCACGAATATAACAAAGAACTGCACATAACAGGGGTTTATGCGTCCCCAATATGCACCGTCAAGAGAGTGACCCCATAACGTAACCAACTGCACACTCTTTGTGTAATGTGTTAAGTCGTGGACGCATGTAAGCGCAAGAATAACCTTTAAATGTCCATGCTTAATCGGAAATCGATGAGGTCTATCAATTTGCAGAGTTATCGACACTGTGTATATTTTTAGCTTGGCAAAGCTCTCTGGTAAAGACTTTTGTATTCATTCTTGCTACAGACAAAAAATAAAACCTCCTTTCAAATGAATTGCACTTCCATTGAAACTAAATCTAAGAATCGGAATCGGTACTCTGTATCGGCAAGTGCACAAATTAAAATACTCGTATCGGTTTGTAAAAAAGTGGTATCAGTTCATCCCTACTAAAAATCTTAAAAGCACCTCTTTTCTTGACTTTTTAATTACATTATTATTGATTTTTATTATATAATTTATTCATTTTCAAATTTGAATTTTGTATTGTCTTTAAAGAAATAGATCTGAAATATGAATTCAAATTAAATGGCAAAATATTAGTGCTGAATGAAGACAACTTGGTTATACTTATTAAAAGACAGATTTGTTGCTATATATTGTTAGTGATTAAAAATAAATATTTTATAACAACAAAAACAATAAAACAATACTGAACCTACGTTTTATTCAATGCATGAGACTTGGTGCAAACAAATAAACAGAAAAAAAAATCAATAGACAATATATAAAACTGGCTAGTATTAATTAAAAATAAAATTGTAATTACTCGAATTTAATCGTGAACATTGTTACTGTATTATGCAAACACTTAACTCATAAGCATCTACTTCCTGGAGTTTGTATTGTTTAAATAGTAATTAAACAAACTAATATTGTGAATATGCAAAATACTACATGACATTCATAAATCAATTATTTGTTATTATGTGTAATTATATGTTTACAAATAACATGCATGACAACAAGTCATTATATAAATCAAATATGAAATAAATGTAATGACAATCTAAAAGATTTTTTTGGGATTATCTAAAGAGAGTGGCATGACTTGACAATGCCATATGATGACTTATAATGTTTTCTTAAAGTCGAATGGAAGAGAGATATGGGCAATCCAAATGAAGGGGCTTGGCAGAAACCAGAACTCAGTCAGAGAGCTCCAGCAATGCACAGAATGTGAAAAATAATATTTTTTGAACATATAAGCACAAATATTTAAATTAATTCATAAATTAAAATAGCATCATAAGGCTTGTTTTATGGTCACAGATGTAGGCTAAAGCCACTGACCCCAGTTTAGCCCAAAGGGGGGAGAAGCATCTGCCAAATGAAGACAAAGAGTAACAATGTGATGACATGAGGTGCTCCTCAATTCTACAGTGTAGTGGAGAAAAACAAACTAACTGAGCTCATTAAACACACACACACTCCATCTGGAGTTTTTTGTCTTTCATATATTCACTTCAGCATTTTTTTGCCACTCACCGATCCTGTGAACCTACTGCTGGACTGATAAAACAAACCAATGTTTACAAGTTTCACTGTCTGGAAATTGAAGAAAAACTATTATTGATAAATAAATGTAAATAAAAGGTTAAAACTAAGTTCAACACAAAGTTATTATTGTTGAATGACAAAAAAATTAATGGTACATTGAATAAATATTTAAATATTTCCCAAATAATGCTTAACAGAGCAAGGAAATTTGGGGAAAGTCTTATTTGTTTTATTTTGGCAAGAATAAAAGCAGTTTTTAATTTTTTTAAAACAATTTTAAGGTCAATATTATTAGCCCCTTTAAGCTATATTTTTTTCCGATAGTCTACAGAACAAACCAATATTATATAATAACTTGCCTTATTATCCTAACCTGCCTAGTTAACCTAATTAACCTAGTTAACCCTTTAAATGTCAATTTAAGCTGTATAGAAGGATCTTGAAAAATATCTAGTCAAATATTATTTACTGTCATCATGACAAAGATAAAATAAATCAGTTATTAGAAATGAGTTATTAAAACTATTATGTTTAGAAATGTGTTGAAAAAAATCTCAGTTAAACAGAAATAGGGGAAAAAAATAAACGGGGGGCTAATAATTCAGGGGAGTTCATAGTTCTGACTTCAACTGTAAATTGGTGCAAATACAAAAAAGGGATCAATTAAATAAAATGAATAAATCAATACAATTTTTTTTTACGAAAGTACAATTATAATGGAATTATTTTGCATTATTCTTTGCATTTCATTTGCATATATTTCTCATACTTTGATTAGGTTAATGAAATAGGTATTACATTAAGGCTTGATATATATGCAGCGCAAAGTAAATAAACTGATAATAAATAGAATATGTTTTTTAATAAAAATGCTGCATTCTGCTAAAAAAATATTGAAAGATTATTGGATAACAATGAATACATTTATAAAACACTAAATAAAGGAAATAAGAATAAGAAAATAAACAAATTACATAAAATACATGTTTATATTTATTATTTATATAATTATGTATAATGTTCAGTTTTATTAGACTAGACTAAAATAAAATAATTACATACTTATCAAAGTAAAACACATTACTTTAAATCATATAACGTGAAACTAGCATTCGCTTCACTGTAGCAGTAACTCAAAGGGACACAAATGGGACAGCAGCAATGAGCCCATAACAAACCATAGTATACGCGTTCTGCTGTCAGTATGAATTATTTCAGCCCAATTATACACAAAGTAACTATGAATTACTCAATCTTCATCGTGTAATCTCACCCTTGTCAAGAGCCACATCATCCTCAACAAATTTCTCCATCTCTTCGTCTTCATCATCACCATCATCATCTTTAAGCAGGGCGTCTTCATCCGATTTATCCATCTCTACCCCGGCGTCGTCCTCTTCCTCCTCCATAATATCATCATCCTCGGCCTCCGCGTTTCCTCCATCCTCATCTTCCTCCTCCATGCTCTCTCCCACCGGGTCCTCCTCCAGGTCTTCCCCGGCGGGGTCTCCTTCGTCCTCGTACCGACGTTCGGTGCCGTTAGTACCAGAGAGCGCCTCCTGGTCTAGTGCGGCCTGCAGGCGCGACATAAGATCCGCCTTCAGCCCTTTATCAGACAGACTCCTTTTCTTCAGCTCGTCCTTCAGCTCGTTCACTTTCAGCTTCTTCACGTTTATATCGCTCATCGTGTCCGTTGTCTTCAGACGTGTGTATTTCAGGAATTATGAACGGAAAATATGAACGGAAAGGGCAGGTTGTTGTGAGCGGACTGTCCGTAGACGCACGGTGCGGTCGCTGTAGGCAGCAGTCGAGTCGAAGAACAAGGCCAGCTCAGCTTTATATAATCTACCGTAAAGCACGTTATAGACGAGCGTGTATGAGACTACCGTAAATATCGATATTGATATAAGATATTAGAAATTGTATTGTGTGTTTGGCTTTTTTTGTTCAGCATTTAAGGCATTTTTTGTTTTATTTTTAAACATGGAATTTAGTTAGATATTTTACAAGCCCGTAGCCAGCCTAAACAAAGGGGTGGTCCTTTTTTCTGAAAAAGTGGACATTTTTTTGCAGTTATTTGCCTCATTTTCTAATCAGTTATGAGGTTTAAATACTGCATTTTAGTGACATTTTAAGCACTAATCTTCGCCGGGTCTTTTTGACGAACTAAAAATATTCCCTACAAAGTGCTTACTATACTATTTCATTCCGAAGTATTTACAAATTTGCATTCAAATATTACAGTTTTATAAATAATGTTATGAGATTAGATTTAAATAAAACATAATAAAGAAATATAAAAAATACTTAATTTTAAATACAAATTTATTATCATTCATCATTTAAAAAATAGAAATCTGGTAACCTGTTTTAAACTAAAAAGTGTAGCAGAGAAAAAACTGACCCTCTCATTTAACTTTCCTCAGAAAGTCAGAATTTGGCCACTTGATGACCAGATGAACATGATGTATATTAATTACTTTCTGCCTCTCCTAATTTGATTTCCAATTTTATAGACGTTTTTAATCAATTTGACATATCTACCTTGTATTTGAAAGATTGCCAATGAAAAAGTCTATCAAGGTCAATGAAAAAGTCTATCAAGGTCATAAATACATTATACATACAAATTATACATTATAAATACATTATATATAATACATCTATTAACTCAAGACACCAACTAATCCAATGTAAAATATCGGCTTCATTATTCTACACTCTCAGAAATAAATGTACAGGAGCTGTCACTGGGGCAGTAGCTTTATAAAAGATACATATTGGTACCCACATAGTCCACAGTGGTATATAAAAGGTGCATATTAGTACCCAAATGCCCCTAAAACGAACCTTTGTGGTACCATTATGAACCCTTCAGGTAGAAATATGTACCTTTTGAAAAGGTACTGCCCCATTGACGGCCCCTACCTTCATTTCTGAGAGTGTAGGGTTAAGCTTAATAAATTGTACTCCTCCATCTCTTCTAAATGTAACAAATGTGAATCTGCCAAAGGCTCCTTACATCTTTTTTTGGTCTTGCCCAAAAAAGAGTTTTGGAATGATATATTCAGATTCTACTCTAAGGCTTATTGTTGTGACCTCACCCCTGATCCAGCAATTGCTGTTTTCGCTTGGTCTGGCTCACTTTGGGGGTTCAGTCATCAAATTAAAAAATCTGTCCAATATGGAATGGTGAAAGCTAAAAAAAATTCTTTGCTTGTGGAAAAAGGTATGAAAACCACTTTTTGAATTCTGGCTTTCAGAATTTTCTAGCACTTTACAATTCGAGAGACTTAGACACAATCTTTCTGATAGCATTGCTGGCTTTGAAGCCAACTGGAAACCCTTTTTTAATCATCTGACTAATGCCAAGGATAACAGTTTAAAGGTATTACCCGGTCACCGTCTGCAAGATCAACATATTGTCTGTGCCCACTGGCCTAGATATATATGTGTAACATTGTTGACCCATGTATAATACTGGAGGAACTGATGTGATAATGGTTTTAAAATCTTCTTTTTTCTGTCTTCTTTTTGTTTTGTTTTGTTTGCATTTCTTTTAAAATTTCTTTATAGTTGTTGTTGCTTTTTGTAATGTTCTGTGCTGCTTTAAGGTCAAAATAAAAATATAATATTCAAAATACAAAAAAGTCGTATCATCAGCTAGCTGACTAATTATTGTGTTCCATAAAATTAATGCCTGCAATATTTTCATTTTTAACAAGAATTGCTAATAGTTCTGCAGCCAAAATAAATTATAGAGGATAGCTTCCACATCCTTGCTTTATTCCTCTGTTAATCTGAAATCGAGGGGGTGTTTGTTTTGCTAATAGCAACTGAACTGTTAATGCCCTTGTAAAGCATTTTAATGATATTTACTAATTTGAACCAAACCTAAAAACTTTAATGTCTAAAAAAGAAACTGGTGTTCTACTTTATCAAATGCTTTTTATAACAAAATGAAAGCCTCTTCTTCAATAAAATTGTTGTATTCTAGCATGTCCAGAACATGCCAAATATTATTATGAATAGATCTACCTTTTAGGAATCCTGATTGAGTTTCGCTAATTACTTGAGGAAGAAGAAACTTTAATCTAGGAGCAATCACCCCTGAGAATATTTTGTAATCTGTATTTAGAGAAGCGTGATAGGTCAAAGATTATCTAAGAAGCTTTTATTCTTTTCAGGTTTTGGAATCAAAATAATAAGTTCCTGCTTCATAGTAGGCAATTATTATAGTAGATTATTATTCCTTTTGCATTCTTGTAATTCTTCAAACAAAAAGATCCTCCCCCCCCCCAAAAAAAAATTGAAGTAAGCCCATCCGGTCCAGGCGATTTATTAGTTCTCATTTTTTAAAGATAAATCTAATTCAGAAATGGAGACGTGAATCACAAAGGTTTTCCTCAACTTTGGAAATAAATTGGTTTACTTTTTTAATGAAAGTTTCAGCGTCATCCTTCGTGTAAGATGACAAGTCTAAGTTTGAGTAAAACCTCTTTTGCCATTACGTGAACTTTCTACTTGGTTTATTAACAAACTTCCCATAGCATTTCTTTCTTGACGTCTTTTTTCCAAAAATATGATTTATTTTTCCCATACCTCCATTAAATTGGCTTTTGATATTACATTTGCACCCTTTACCTTTCCTATATGAACTTCATATCTAATGAAGACTGTAAATGAATCAGTTTTTCCTTATCAACCTGTGTTAAAGTAAGTTTACTACAACACACGTTAATCTTGTGTAATAATTTAATTTCTTTTTCTAATCAAATTTTTTTCTATATATACTATAGTATACTCTCTAATTTTGAATTGTAAAACCTCCCATTTACAGCTGCTAGACATACTTTTACTAATAATATCCTTTATAATCTTCTTTATCTGTTCGCAATATTTTCTTGGGATAAAAGCTCAGAATTATATTTCTTAAAAACTTGACAGGATTCCTTTAAAAAAAACAGTAGCCTATGCTAAATTTCTAAACTATAACTACAATTGACAGCTAGATTTCCCAGGAGAAAGCACATGTAATTTGCAGTGCAATTCTGATGAATTCATATATAGGCCTAACATTTTTCATAAACCTTATTTATTTAATTTATTGAGAGTTGTAATACTCTGGAGAGAAATTGAGGTGTATTTGTAACAATTACTTATTTGTTGGACCACTTTAATTTTGTCAACCAAATGCATTCAATTTTATGACAATGTAGGCTACTACAGTGAGCTCTAGGACAAATGAAAACACAATTCAGGTGTTTAGCAAAAGAACTTTATTGTGTTTGATCTGAAAAGAACGAACCGGAAGACCGAAACCGGAGAAACGTGGATAAATCGTGGATGTCTTGAGCGTGCTGTTCTGAAGGCTTCTTTGCTCAACAACACTGGCCTGCTGAAAAACAAAGCAAAACATTAAACAGATCACACAAAGGCCCTAACTATTTTAGACTATAGTAAACTAAAGTTTAAAACTATAGTTTAAATTAGAAGCTAAAGTGGGACAAGCTGCTCCCACCCACCATAACCCTCGCAGCAGGTCCCACTATACCGGCCTCCCGTGTTTCCCTGAGGGTCCTCAGAGTCCGTATTGCCCCCTGCCTAGGGTGCACTGCTGCCTCGCCCCAGGAAGTGCACGAGCTAACCGGGCGCCAGTCCGTGCCGGATTACCCGGAATGTTGCTCGGCGGCACATTTCGAGCAACAAACAAACCGCGAGGAGCTACAGCACAGATGGGCCGAGTGAAGCTTCACGAAGCGGACTTCGTGAGATTGGCGTGGCTCCACTCGTACCGTCGGCATTGAACTCACCTTGGTCAAGTACAAACAGCAACACCTTGAGAACTGACTAAACTGAGATGAAGCGTAAGATCTTTAACAGAATGCAGATCGAATGTTTAGAACGCGACGTCACTGGCTGAGCAACTTGTCATGAGGAGCGTTGAAGGGAGAAACGCAAGATGGCGCCGCGAGCATAAGTAAAAAGTTACTTTTAAGAAACATAACGGTCTTAATTATTTTCAATCTGCATCTCAGTTGTATATTAAGTGTTATTTACTTACCCAAGTCGATTTAGGGACATGTCAGCTGTTAAGAAAAGGAAAAATTGTATGATGTACAAGAAAGAAATGTCAGCTAATTCAGAAACGTCGGCTAGCTCTGCTGCTTGTAATGTCATAATTGATAGCTGTCACAGTTACTTAGCTCGGTAAAGTTGGTTTTAGGTTTGATATTCGCCGGACATTCGCGCACGCAATTTTAGTGATCATCTGCTAATTACATCCATAGAATCAATACACACAATCACGCAAAGCTGCAACTATACGGTACGTAGTCTACAGTTTCTAACTATACGCTACATACAAAGCAGAAATAGGCAATATCGCTTGTCATAAGCATACAGTACCCATCAGCTAACGCACTTAAATGTTATTTTCTCACATTTACTCATCATCATTTCTGTATATATCACACAAATAAATAGGAAAAAATATTCACAGTATTTCACCTAGATGTAAGCTTCTCATTCTAAAGTGTGCTCATTCCTAGGGACTAAACTGACTTACTACATACAGGAGAGATTTTCCCCATAACTGTATTAACATATGAACAGTACACAAACACTTTAGAAAAATATCTACGCTAATTTGACCAACTGTAATTTTCGCACTCTAAAGATTACCAGAGGCCAGCCTGCCTTTACCAAAGTAACACAAGTGCCAATTTCACATCAGTCACATCAATAACGGAGAGGTTGTGCAGGTTAATTCATAGAATTTCTACAAAGTATGTTGTTTTCTGTAAACTCAGATCCATAGACATGTGTATTTCCCACAATTAAACTGTAAAAATATTTACAGATTGATATTTTTCTGAATCCCAAAAACTCTGGTTAATTGTTTAGGAAAATATAAACAAATGTTTCAATATAATGTTGACATATACTTTCTCTGTAAATTTATTTTAGAAGCTTTTGATGCAAATGTCACATCCATAATGGAGTAATTTCTCATATGCGTTGTGTATATGTCTTAATAAGTAAAAAAGCAGCTCTAATAATGTTGTGCTCTTCCTTTGTGTTTCCCATTTTATATGTTAACTACTCTTTAATTTACTTTTTAGGGACACCTCCAATGTGAAGCAGTGGACACCTGAAGATGTCTGTTGCTGGCTGAAAATAAATGACCTATCAAAACTTACTTCATCTTTTGAAGGTGTGAACAATAAAAATGGCAGTTAACTACCCACTGTGTAACCAGAAGACATTTTATCTTACACATTTACTCAAACACACCGGACTATATCATGAGAATGAGCCTCATTTCAACATAACGTGGACTTAATGGATGTAGCCATACAAGCAAATTTTTTTCTTCACATCGCTCTCATGTTTATCGAAAATATCAAGCACTGCTAAAAGAACATCATTCCATGGACAGCCAGCAACTTGCCGAGAATGATTTAGGATCAAAAACAGCAGAAGATGAGCAAGTACCATGTGACTGACAGAAAGACATCCACTAACCAATGAAGAATTTTTTGAAGGCTTAAAGAAAAGCCTTTGTTTATTCATTCTCAAAATTCGTGAAAAACATTCAGTTCCAGCAGTTGTGCAGAAAAGTGTTGTTAAAAGATCTCAGGACAGTATGTGATACATTCATCACACATTACAAAGAAGCAATAACTTCTTATCGGAAAAGTAAGCAAATACATATCGAAGATGACCATGAACTCCAAGCTTTGCTAGATAATAGCTTGATTTTTGAGCAGTGCATTTGGAGCATTACTTCTGAATAGGTGTTAGAACAGTACTGTGTCCAGAACTTGGATACAATACAGCCCATTGAGATATACCTTAATAAAAAAAGAATGGTAAAATAGTGTCAATCCAGTACGTTCGTCTGCTTGCTTTGCTGCAAAAACCTAGTAAAGAACAAAAATGTCTGGGATTCTCTCAATAGAGCCCAGTCTGTAAATGATGAAATTCTCACCGATTTCACAGATGGCGACATGTTTAAATCAAACAGCCAGATGATCTTTCACAGCTTAAGTCTCCATTTGTATGTGGATGAAATAAGTTGTCAATCCACTTGGCTCAAAACAAGGATGACACAAACTTACTGCTGTTGATTTTAAGCTTGGAAATCTAGACCACAGTGATGCATCCAAACTACTAAATATTTATTTGTCCACATTGGTCCACCATCGTCTCCTCAAAAACGAACTGACATCTTGTGTTGAGATACTTCAGCCTCTTATTTTTGATCTTTCCGTATTGGAAACTACTGGGCTAGTGTTGTCATGTGATGGAGAAAGCAGAACATTTAATGGTACAGCAGTATCTGTATCAGCAGACAACCTATCTGCTCGTGCTTTGGCAGGACTTATCAGAAGTTTTGCAAGTGGAAGAGTCTGTGGATTTTGTCTGGCAACTTCAAATGACATCAAGAGTAAATTCACAGAAGAAGAGTAAATTACATGGATCATCTCAATGCACTTGAAGAAGATTCAGCAAATTCATCAATTTATGGCATCGCCAATGCCTGTTGCTTTTCAAAGCTGGAGCATGTGCCCTCGCCAATATTACACCTCTCTCCACCAGACATTATGCATGATTTCCATGAAGGGATCATACCCATGGTCCTACGTCTAAGCATCTCCCAGTGGATAAACAGGAAATACTTTGCTTTGCATGACTTAAATTATGAGATTGAGAACTTTCCTTATGGCAAAAATGATGTGTCATCAAAACCAATACCACTCTCAGATAGAGCTCTCAAAAGTGGTCGTTTGGGAGGGAGTGCAATGGAGAACATTACACTTTTTTTGATTACTTCCATTCATGATTGCAGAGCAAATTCCAGAAACTGACTGTTTATGAAAGCTTTACCTATCTAGGAAAGGAGGAGGAGTATGGGTGAAAGGGGGGATTCTTCAAAAAGAAGATGACTGTTAAATGGAACTTAGGGTATTCATAGTGGCTTAGGAATCGTCTGATTGGTGAATCATACATTGAATAATGCGGGACCAGCCGCAAGCAATCATAAGCATCCTCTCAAATATGTTTAGAAATAAACTTCACTTGTCATTTCTCCTGAAATAAGAAGATCCTGGATACCATTTCTGTCAGAGAAGATCGTTGAGTTCTTGACTACATTCACACTACATACTACATACATCAACATTTTCCTGGGAAAATCACCCCAAAATGCATTACATGATTCACTATCCAAGGCTACTTTTCGTATGGTCCTCTGGTGAATCTGTCCTGTCTCCGCTTTGAAGCAAAACACCAGTATTTTAAAAGAGTAGCCACTGTTTTGGGAACTTTAAAAACATTACAAAGACTCTTGCCAGAAGACATCAGTTCAGACAGTGCTGGGAACAATCAGTAAAGGGGTCATTAACTACTTTTTTTTTTTTAAACATTTCGGAGAAGGTTTTATGAGGCACTTTTAATTTTAAAGATTAAAAAAAAAAATAAATCATACTTTAAAAGTTAAAAGGCTTTGTTTATTCTGTTTTTTATCATATTTTGGGAAATACTTGATGGTACATAGAAAGTAAATGCCCACTGTTGGGATTGGCCAAAGGTCTTAAAAATGCAATCAAACCAAAACCATAAGAAGTTTTTGTTTCCGTTTTGAAATCTACCTACATATATAAATTTAACAACATGCAAAACAACATAGGCGGAACCAGTCCATTTATAGTCTTTGGCAAACCCAATAAAATACACACTCACAGGGATTTTGTTGATGTGATTAAAGTTTCCTTTGATTTTACTTACGTAAACAGAGTTTGTAGGGATTTTGTTCGATACTGCACATTTTGTTGTGTGTTTTGTTACGTTATCTTTGCATATAAAATGACATAACTGAGTGAATGACACTTAATGGCAGCTGTCACAAGCATGCATAGAATCTTATTCATCATGATACTTGTCATGATTATAAAGGTTTCATGACTTATGAACACCCCTTCAAATAAAAGGTTTCCAATCCGTCTTTTTAAAACCGCTACTGTTATTAGATGTTTTGTTTTATTTGCAGGATTCTTGGCATGGAATGATAAAAAAGAAATTAAAAAAGAACGAAAGCGTCTTGTTGACAGGAATTTCATCAATGTGCCAGGACAATATTTCAGAAAAGGAAAAAATGAAGCCTGGCTCAAAATAAAAATGATACTACAATTGTGGATGTAAGTTTAAAACACTTGCATTTAAAATATTCCTCTTAGCACTACTCTCACTTATGACTGCAATTACAACAATTGTTTTCCCTTTGCTCAGATGACTACAGAGGATACATTTAGCATTAACAAGCACATCATCAAGATGAAGGCAGAGTGTGAAAAAACCCTAACATTTACATGCTCGAGGATAAAATGAAGAGAACTGAGACAGGGAGAGAGGTTTTCATAAAAGAGAGGAACACTCAAAGTTCTAAATCAGTACCCTGCTCTGCGCTTACAGACAATTGTAAGAGGCTTAATGTCTAAATATGATTAACAATGTATTTCATGCATTTCAAGATTTTTAGAAACATCCATGACAAAATAATTTTAAATTACATCTTTACCTGATCATTTTTTTTAGAAAGAAATCAAAATATAACATAGATGTGGACAGGAGAATACTGACTGGATATGGGACCATGGCAGAGAAAATACTCACTGAGGTACAAAGAAGAGGCATGGCAAAGGAAATACTGGCCATGCACAACAATGCACTGAAATCACATGCAGAAGAGGTACATAAAGGTAAGTATATTACTATTATTATTTTAATGTTAGTATGTAGTAACCAAATAATTTATCATTTAATTAGCAGAGTAATAGCAGTTTTGTTTACGTCCTGAGACGTATCTTTTGGTGTGCACAATGTGCTTTTTGTGTTTTCTCTCTCTCTCTCTCTCTGCAGGTAACTGTGTCCACCTGGTAGCGATCATTGGATCTTTCCAGTGATTGACAGTTGGGAGAGGAGAGAGAGTATTTAACCTGACCTACACTTAAAACCACTGTTGGTGGTGGCTAGGTCGTGCAGTGGCTAAACTTTTCGCCACACACAGACCTGGTGGTTGTTAGAGATTTCAATATTTGATTTGACTTCAATATTTACAGTGTGGTGAAGTTATTTAAGTCAGACTTCTGTTTTAAGTGATCTTCTTGTTTACATCTAATAATTCACCCAAAGAGAAGTGAGTCTGGTTGATTTGTTTGTTTATTTTGAGGGTTAAGTAGGAAGGTGGGTGCCATTTTGTTTTGAATCAGTTTTCTCCTGTTTATGTTAGTAGAGGGAGTTGGTTTATGTATTTTTTTTTTTTTGTTTCTTTTTATTTCAGATCAGCAAAAGTTCATTATTAGGAGTTAACTTTTTGTTTGTTTTGGCCTTGCCCCCTTCTGAATCAATACCCTGTTTTCTTTGTTATATTTTGATATGTAAATAAACTTTTCTCTTCTTGATTTGACCTTGTGTTTAAGTCTCTAGAAATTCTGTTTGAGGAGATGAGTTATCTCTCTCTCTCTTTTTTTCAGCCATTGCACATAACCCACCACCAATCATTCATTTTCTGTTGCGGTCACATCCCTAGACCTGAAAAGGTCGTAACAATGGCTTAACATTTACATCTGGTGATGGTGTAGGCCATTGGAGATGAACTTCACTTTCATGTTCATCAAACCACTCTGTCACCATCTTGCTGTGTGTATTGGTGCATAATCATTCTGATATGTACCACCACCTTCAATATACAGTATTTGACCCATTGGGTGCGCATGGTGCTCCAGAATGGGTTGGTAGTCCTTGGCAGTGACTCTGCGCCCATCTACCACAAATATTGGGCCTAGGGTATGCCATGATATTGCAGCCCAAACCATCACTGATGCTTCACGCTGGGCATCAACAGTCTGGGTGCTACGCTACTTTGGGGCTTCTCTACACCATAACTCTCCAGAATGTGGAAAAGACAGTGAAGACTCAGCAGAGAAAAATGTTTCACATTGTCCACAACCCTAGATTTTCACTGCTGGCATCATTGAAACCGGCGTTTTGCATTGGCACGAGTGACAAAAGGCTTAGCTATAGCAGCCGGCCATGTATATTGACCCCGTGGCGCTCCAGACCAACAGTTTTGGTCTAACAGGAGAGTTAAGCTGCACATTTAATTCTGCAGTGAGTTGGGCAGCTGTGGTTTGTTTTTGAATACAATCTGGGTTTGCACCCGGACATCCCTTTTAGATACCTTCCTCTGATGTTCACTGTTACTCCTGTTGGATGTGGTTCTTCTTCTTGCTGGTTTGTTTGCTAACATTAGCCTGAATACTGTGGCTCTTGATCATCACAAATACTTGCTGTGTATATATATATATATATATATATATATATATATATATATATATATATATATATATTAGCCCCCTGAATTGTTTGCCCCATTTATTTTTCCCCCAATTTCAGTTTTTTTCAACACATTTCTAAACATAATAGTTTTAATAACTCATTTCAAATAAGTGATTTATTTTATCAGATTTTATTTTCACATATTTTTCAAGACGCTTCTATACAGCTTAAAGTGACATTTAAAGGCATAACTAGGTTAATTAGGTAAGTTATTGTATGATGATGGTTTGTTCTGTACACTATCGAAAAATATATATAGCTCAAAGGGGCTAATAATTTTGACCTTAAAATGGCTTTTAAAAAAATTAAAAACTGCTTTTATTCTAGCCGAAATAAAACAAACAAGACTTTCTCCATAAGAAAAAACATTATCAGACATACTGTGAAAATGTCCTTGCTCTCTTAAACATAATTTGAGAAATATTTAAAAAAAAATTAATAAAAATCAAAGGGGGGCTAATAATTCTGACCTCAACTGTAGATTTTCTTATAGATTAGACAATTCACTAGCGTGGTCTGGGTTGTCAGCCAAATCTACACTACAACTACACTACATTATTCCTCCAAATTTGACTTTCTTAAATTTATATTGAAATTTATCTAAACAAATCTTAAAATTGAATTGATTTTATTTTAAATTTTAAAATTGCATTGGATTCAATTACATTTAATATTATGCAATCCTGTTCTAATTTAAACAATTAAACTATCATATATCTATAAATGCATAGAGAAACTCACTATTATAAATGGTCCACTAATTTCGCTCATATAGCTATACAGTACATTAAATATATTAGCATGAAAGGTTTCATTGCACATGCATTCATATTGTTTATCACTTATTGTTTCAGATTTGGGGCGACACAGTGGTGCAGTAGGTAGTGCTGTCGCCTCACAGCAAGAAGGTCGCTGGTTCGAGCCTTGGCTGGGTCAGTTGCCGTTTCTGTGTGAAGTTTGCATGTTCTCCCTGCGTTCCTGTAGGTTTTCTCCGGGTGCTCCGATTTCCCCCACACACAGATAAAGACATGTGGTACAGGTGAATTGGGTAGGCTAAATTGTCCGTAGTGTATGAGTATGTATGGATGTTTCCCAGAGATGGGTTGCAGCTGGACGGGCATCGCTGTGTGAAAACATATGTTGAATAAATTATTATTATACCCTAAACTGTCGATGCATCCTGGGAGATACAACTCATAATATTTTTAAATCGTAAATCAAATATTTAAAATCATATTTTGATATGTATTGCATGGGTCCAGATAATATATAAAATGGCATGAAATGTTTTTTTTTTTTGCTTATTTTCCATTCCTCACTGTTTCTGAGGATTAAGAATTCTTGGATATTTAGATTAGAAGCAAGTCAGAAACTCTTTAGTGAGGAAAGGATTTTTATACATAAGGAGTATTTATACATAACTTTATTTAATTTTTCAGTAAGCGTGAAGAATTTGATGCAAGGACTCAGATTCATTTAAAGAAAACTGGCAATCTCTAGTGATATTGTTGTCAATAAATAAATGTAAAAAAAAATTTATGTTGTCTGGGTTTTTGTTTGTCAGGTAGCTAAATGGTCCTTGGAATTTCAGAAAGTATTGAATTGTTTGTCTAAACGTTCTGCAGCTGTCTGGTAGTCAATCCCACTGCATTCTCATTAAAGCATATCAATAATCCATATTACACTGTATTGTTTGGTTATAATTGTTATTTTCATAATGTAAATAAACAATACAACAAAATGCATATCTCTATATGAAAACGTATAACTAGGCTACAATTAACCATTACACTATCCAACTATTTGTGTTTTTAATTTTTCTAATTAAATGATTAACTAAATTAATTTGCAATTGGGCTTTTGTATATCTGAAATTATTTGGTGAGTGTATCAGTTGTACATATTCTATAGTGAGTATATGACTCACTTTCTGATACATCAACTTAGCGTTTATATTTAGCGTAATATAATTAAAAATACAAGTTTATAAAAAGGACATTTAATAATCTGGAAGCGTTGACTTCAAATGTATTATTTGGCCATGTATATTTCATCCCCCATACTGAACGCATTAGGAACAACAGGGGCGTAAAACTGGATTGTAAAACTGCCTGGCCCGTAAAACTGCCTGGATCCAAGTCTGCAGACGCCCCATATAGAACAACACTGGCCTGCTGAAAAACAAAGCAAAACATTAAACAGTTCACACAAAGGCCCTATTGTCTCTTTTAGACTATAGTAAACTAAAGTTTAAAACTATAGTTTAAAATAGAAGCTAAAGTGGGCCACGCTGCTCCCACCCACCATAATCCTCGCAGCAGGTCCCACTATACCGGCCTCCCGTGTTTCCCTGAGGGTCCTCAGAATCCTTATTGCCCCCTGTTTAGGGTGCACGGCTGCCTCGCCCCAGGGAGTGCACGAGCTAATGTTGCTCGGCGGCACATTTCGAGCAACAAACATGTAATATTCCTCTCGATGTTGCGTTTATGTACGCAAACCGCGAGGAACTACAGCACAGACGCGAGTGAAGCTTCACAAAGCGGACTTCTTATGATTGGAGTGGCTGCACTCGTACCGTCGGTATTGAACTCACCTTGGTCAAGTACAAACAGCAACACCTTGAGAACTGACTAAACTGAGATGAAGCACAAGAGCTTTAACAGAATGCAGAAATGTTTAGAACGCGACGTCACTGGCTGAGCAACTCCTCATGAGGAGCATTGAAGAGGGAGAAACGCAAGATGGCGCCGCGAGCATAAGTGTGAGCAATAACGCCCATCAACAAAGTTACTTTTAAGCAACATAACAGTCTTAATTATTTCCAATCTGCGTCTCAGTTGGATGTTAAAATTATTTACTTACTGCAGTAGATTTAGAGACATTTCAGCTCATAAGAAAAGGAAAAATTGTATGATGAAAATTGCATTTTTGCGATTTATACCACATTTCAAAGGAGATATAAAAAGAAAATAACCACATATGATGGGCACGATCCTTATATCATAAAAAGGGCCCAGTTTTCTACTAAACTGAAATAAAATATATTTGCCTGTCATCGAGGCGGTAGATAAGCCATTAGGTTTCATGAAAAAATACTTCAGTTAATTCTAAAGTGTTTGGAAGCATAGATAATTACTTGAACTAAACTCGTAGTAATTACATTGTTGCTGTGTTAACTGTAGTAATAAACAAATTATTTAGTAGGCTTTAGTTTAATTATACACCACAACGCACGACAGTTTACACTAACGTTATTTATTACAGTTTATCCGTTCACTATGCTATTTGGTATCGTTCATTAACAAAGAGTTGTACACATTATACACTTTGCTATGTGGTTCAAAAACACGTTCATTATAAATTACTATAGCAGGGTACTATTTATATTCTCTTGGATTTTGTGCAAGTGTGGTGGTGTTTGTATCTGATTTTTATATAACACACTGACATATATATATATATATATATATATATATATATATATATATATATATATATATATATATATATATATATATATACATAGCTAGGCCTGTAATCTTTATAGGTGCTGTCAAACGAATAATCGCGTTCAAAAAAGCTTGTACACATGGATGTATTCAATAAATGTTTATTACATGCCGCCTTTTCCTCAGTTTTTCAGTCAGCTTCTGGAACTTTCCCCCTTTATGAGCAAAAACTTCTATAAAGTCTAAAAAGACTATAAAGGTCCGTGCATTTTTATTGTGGCCGATTTAAACAATTACAAACAACACAAAACAGAAACATTTTGATGTTCTGATAGCGATTCCTATGTTGAAGAGTCACTTCCTGCCCTCCATCTGAATGGCGAGTATGTTCAGGTTACCTAGCAACCAGTGTTTTAGACATGGCGGACAAGAGTATTGCAGGTAATGATGCTACACGTAAAACGCTACGCTTTTTACGTTTGGGGGCTTACTATATGCTTATTAAAGGGGTTTGTACCCTCGGCGTGACGTGTTTTTAAACACAGTTGGCGTTACTATAACTGTTATCAGCTAAATTATGTTCGAAAGGTTTACAGTAACGTTATAGTTTGTTAACGTCGAGTAAAGTTACAGTAAAAGACCACACAAACAGCGATAGTCTGCAGCTGAATTGTTTTGTAAACACACACACGCACGCACGCACACAAATGCCGAAAATATAACGTAAATCTTTTGTTTATATATCAGAAAATATTATAACAGAAACTCAAAAGAGGATTGGGAATGCCTTTGATGTATTTGACCATGAATCCAACAAGACTGTTGATGTCAGGTAACATTTCACTACGTTGTTTTTCACAATATATTAGGCTATTTGTTGATTTCTGTCAGATTTTTTTCTGCACATGTTCTACAAACAATGACTTGTTTAACGTTATCTAACATTTTTCACTGTAAAAGAGAAATAGGCACCATCATTCGTTCACTTGGTTGTTTTCCTTCAGAAGCTGAATTGCATGATATAATCTCCGAGGTCAGCGGTTTTGTTTTGCTGGTTCATATATATTATTGCCTCTTGTAAGTTGATCAGCAGTTATGAAGTGTCACTGCTTTCACAGCTAGAGGAAGAAGAACCCACTGGATTTGTGCGCTATGAGAAGTTTCTTCCAACTATGACTAAGGTCCTGCTGGAGCGCAAGTAAGACTGTAATGAAATAAAACTGTACCCAGATACCCAGATCATTCTTAATGTTTTTACAAGGTCGCAGTCTGATAAATCACAGACATACACACACACATCTATATCTCTAAATACAGTCAAAATCAAAATTATTTGCTGTCCTGTGATTTTATTTTGTTTCCTTTTACTAATATTTCAAAACAGAACAGTTTAACAGAGGAAGGAATTTTTCACAGTATTTTCTGTAATTTTTTTTTTCTGGAGAAAGTCTTGTTTTATTCCGTCTAGAATAAAAGCAGTTTTTATTTAAAGGTCAATATTATTAGCCTCCTTAAGCTATATATTTTTTGGTTGACTACAGAAGAAACCATCGTTATACGATTAATGATTTGTCTAATTACCCTAACTTGCCTAATTAACCAAGTTAAGCCTTTAAATTGCACTTTAAGCTGAATATTAGTGTCCTGAAAAATATTTAGTAAAATATTATGTACTGTCATGATGGCAAAGATAAAATAAATCAGTTAATAGAAATGAGTTATTAAAACTATTATGTTTAGAAATGTGTTAAACGAAATCTTCTTTCTGTTAAACAGAAATTGGGGACTAATAATTCAGGAGGGCTAATAAGTCTAACTTCAACTGTACATGAATATATAGATGCATATTCATAGCAGCTGTATCTAGCCCTGAAAAAATTATGGATGACACGTCATTTTTTTGTGTAGTAGAAGATGAAGCCAAAATGTCCCAGGTATCAACGTGCACTAATCGCATAATTTAGATCCAGAGTCTGTGCAGTAGTGATGGAGTCGAATTTGAAAAGATTCCACAGACTAATTTGCAAGCACACAATAATGCCATGCATCTAAATAAAAGCAAACTTACTAGAAAAACAGACCATACTTACATCACCAATGAATAGCAACTATGATTTTATTTATTTATTTATTTATTTATTTATTCATTTATTTATTTGTTTATTTATTTGTTTGTTTGTTTGTTTATTTGTTTATTTGGCTGGGATGACAGATGTTAACATTGTCACCCTAAAAAGCAATACAAAAATTATATAATCAATCAAGCATAATTAAGAAGCTCTAAAATAGACATAGATAAGTAGATCTTAATAAAAAAAATGTATATGAACAAAATAAACTAAAAACACATTATGTAATAGAGATAAGTGATGTTTTGTAAACAAATTTCGGGAGGAGCACGCGCAGAAGTTTCAGTATCGAAAACGTCATTGACAATTATCCTATTATCAAATCAGTTCTCGACCAAACCCCTATATATACCAAAGCTTTCTTACCTACAGCATCTCACGACTTTAGCATCCCTCCACCACCCCAACACCTCACCTCTTAAGCATTACATTCCCGGGATGAGCATTCTGGGGCCGGGCTAGATACTTCGCTCGAATCCCAACTCCTCTCTGTTTCCTGATAAGGGGAATAATTAGAGTTGGGGTGTCTCCTCAAGCTCAGAGCCCTCCCCCCGGACAGCACGCCAAATACGCCTTATTCTTAAACGATTTTTAAGTGTGAACTCGTGAAGAGTAGTTAAAACATATTTAAACAATAAGTTATTAAAATGGCAGGCGCAAGTGGTAACATAATAGGTAGGTACAAGCTAATACAAATGAGGACTCGTCTGATGTTTTTTAAACATATTGTAAGTGGTTACTTCTCCAAGGCTCCCAGGGACCGAATTCCACTCCTGTGATAACTAATCAGAAATCATTATTAAAATGCTTACCTTTTATTAATTTAAGGGATCAGGGCTTTTTAAAATATTGTGCAACCAATCACCAGAGAGCAATGGAAATATTTTGACTTCCCTTTTTCTGGATTTGGCCGTGTAAGCCAAAATCTTATTCTTAAAACGTGTTGTTGTGTCTAGAGCAGACAAATGTTTCGCCTCTACATATACACTACCTGACAAATGTCTTGTCACCAATCCACGTTTTTGCAACATCAAAAAATAACTTGACTTCTAGTTGATTATTTGGTATCAGAAGTGGCTTATATTTTCACCAAAATAAAATATGATCATGCTTTGATTTTTAATTATTTAATTAGGACAGTAAGGTCTGACTTTGTTTAGACAAAAGTCTTGTCCCTTAACAGAAATAATGTCCAGTATAGAATATAAAGTCATGGTGCAGTGGAAGAAGAATTAATATTGTGTATGACTCCCATGAGCTTGGAGGACTGCATCCATACATCTCTGACTCAAATTACTTATAAATAAAGTCATCTGGAACGGCAAAGAAAGTGTTCTTGCAGGACTCCCAGTTCATCATAATTCTGTGGATTCATCTTCAATGCCTCCTCCTTCATCTTACCCCAGACATGCTTTTGCAAGAATGTGCCCTCTCCTGTGGTTTGTAATGTAATGGGCAGCACAAATGTCTTGATACCTCAGGCTGTTGATGTTGCCATCCACTCTGCAGATCTCTCGCACGCCCCCATAATGAATGTAACCCCATACAATGATTTTTCCTTCACCAAACTTGACGGATTCTGTGAGAATCTTGGGTCCATGCGGGTTCCAATAGGTCTTCTGCAGTATTAGGGATGATTGGGATGCAGATCAACAGATGATTAATCGGAAAAATCTACCTTCTGCCACTTTTCCAAATGATCAACTAGAATTCAAGTTATTATTTGCTGCTCTTACAACTGGTATCGATGACAAGACTTTTGTCAGATAGTGTAGACGTACAGTATATGACTGAAAGTGTTTAAAAATAGTTTTGCAGTACCTGAAAAAAAAACTTGAAACCAAAATAAAATAAATATTTGATTAAATAAAATATTTACTTTGCTAAAGTATTTTTTCACATTAAATTTTAATACAAAGCCTTGTATTAGTGACAACTGTCGCTTTGCTTTTTTCTTGCAGGTTTCGTCCTATTACAGAAGACCTGCTCATACAGGCTTTCGAGGTGACTATTTAGTTTTCCACGTTTTAATGTGTGAATTTACCTTGTTAACGTGAAACTTTTAGCAGTGTCAGTGTGTAGTTGTACTGTTGGGTACATCTTTTTTATATGTTTCAAATCATGATTTTTTTACTAAGTTTTGCAGGACAACTAAGACCAGTAGAACAAGTTAATGGACTGTACTTTAATCTTATTTTAAAGGTTTTAGATCAACAGAAAAAAGGACACTTGGAACCAGCAGAGCTGGCTAAATACTTAACACAAGAAGGTGAGACTATAACAAAGTGTCCTGGATTTTAAGACTCTTCCAATATTTTGAAGTTGCACATGTGCAGTGCTGTTTGTCTTTGCTGGATTACTGTAGTTCTTTATGTTTGGTATAAGCGGATCTTTTTTGGCTCGTCTGTTCTTTACTGGGAGTCGCAAATTTAATCAAATCACCCCCATTTTATCCTTACTTCACTCACTGCCTGTACAATACACAATTCATTTTAAAACTATTTTGTTTATAAATCTATAAATGGTTCTGCCCCTCCATTTATATTAGAACTGCTTTACTCTTATGTACCTTCTCACTATATTAGATCAGCAGATCAGCTGCTTCTTGATGTGCCTAAAGTGTAAGCTCAGAGGAGACTGAGCATTTGCCATGGCTGGTCCCAGCCCAACAACCACAGGACATCAACATGATGTCATATTGAGGTTGTACCCTAACGTCATGGGGATGTTGGATTTTGTTTGAAAATGAAAATCAGGTTGACATCAGAACCCAATGTCATACCAACGTCGATGTCCAACTTCCAACCTAAAATCAAGCGAATATCGACGTCTAATCTTGTTACACCTTGACGTTGTGTGGACGTTACCACTATGACATATATCAGAGGTTGGATTTCGGTCACTTTCCAACACAACCTAAAATCAACCAAATATCATCATAATTTGACGTGGTTATTGAACGTCAAAATAACGTTGTATTAGACGCTGACTAGACATTTAATTTTGGTCACCTGACATCATGACCTCAAT
This sequence comes from Danio aesculapii, assembly GCF_903798145.1. Taxonomy (NCBI): domain Eukaryota; kingdom Metazoa; phylum Chordata; class Actinopteri; order Cypriniformes; family Danionidae; genus Danio; species Danio aesculapii. The sequence continues at coordinate 41,629,466 of NC_079451.1, read as the reverse complement.
CTAACCTGTTATTAACGTCTTATGATGTTGTGTGCCTGCTGGGAGATTATGGAATGCTCTGCCTCTTTACATTAGGCAGGCTCCTTCATTGTCTTTGTTCAAATCCCATCTTTTCTTCTTGGCCTTTGACACTTGATTTTATATTTTAAATAGTGTTTTAAATAATAATGTGTTTGTTTTCTTTGTTTTAGGAATGCTTTATAAGTTATTTGTTGTTTTGTGAAGTCTTTATAAATACATACAGTTAAATAAATACAGTTAAGTGCTTTATAAGTACATTTTTATTGATTAATTGATTTGTCAGACAATTTAATAACACAAGAAAACCATGCTTCGTTAACTAAACCTGATGTTTTCAGTTAATCAAATAAAATCTTCCTTTTGCATTGAAGGAGAGCCCTTCACACAGGAAGAGATGGATGAAATGCTGTCTGCCGCTGTTGATCCTGATAAAAATGTCATTTTCTACAAAGACTTTGTGAGCATGATGACTTATGATGACTCCCGATAATCAAACAAACGAGTAGTTTAAAGAGTTTCCATTAATGTATCATAAACAAAATCATCTCAATCACCATAATAAACAATTTACTGAATATCTTATTTTGTTCATTTTATGTGGTTTGCAATGCCTTCCAACTCTTTCTCTATTAAATAGTTGCACAGTATAGCATTTTACCTTATTTAGGTTTAGCTATTAAAGTAGAATATATGAAAGACTGAAACGGTATATCATAGAATAATAATTAATCATTCATGCTATTAATGAGGCAGGTTTTCTAAGGCCAACTGTGTGTCTGATAGCCTCATTATGAAGTCAATGTGTGATGTCTTTCTTCTTTCGGTTTCATTAGCAGACTCTGATACAGTTTTTGTGAAGCGGTGACATATTCTCGCAGCTCATTTTTTCCTAATTAACCTGTGCCCCTGTGTTCATCTCTGTGGGGCAAAAGAAAATGCCCCTCATGATCTGACCAGAGGGGCACATTACTTATGAAAGCCCTAACAGAATGCAATTAAATAAAGTTAGTTCAGCAAGTTATAAAATGAAAGTATATTGGAGGCAAATCAAAGCACTTGTTTTAATCGGTGAAGATAAACAGTAATTAATCTAAACATTCATTAAACTACAGTTGTAAATGTGTTTTATTTTATCTTGTACAATAATGAAATGCATTTGCTTTAAAAATTATGTTGTATATTCAATTAAATATTCAAGTAATTTATAATTGTTAGTCTCTTATAAAGCTGTGGTTAGTGAGAGTTCAGAGATTTTGTTTTATATGTGTGAGCAGTAGGTGGTGCTATTTACCCGTGCTTAAATGTCCCCTCAAATTCCTACTAAACACACATAACTAAATTCTGTGCAAATTCCTGTGCAAAACAACATGTGGTCCAAACACTTACAAATATGGCTAAATACCAATGTTGTTGTTTTTCTCTTCAGTGTTTCAACACATCTAATTGCATCTTTGCTGTGTAGCTTAACACTTTTTATTAATTCATTATCACTATGTTGTTAAAAAATTAAGATTTTACAATAATTGATTTGGCTCACATTTTAATATTTTAATAGCATTATATTATTTCTTAAACATTAATTGGCTGAGCAAATGCATTCATTAAGTACACTAATATTTAATAAAAAAAAGTATGTTGCATATTTTTTTTATAAAATTGTTTTATTTGTAATACTGTAAACTTTTTTGCCATACTTTCTTAATTAATGAAATATTGATTTAATCCAGTGGTTCTCAAACTTTTTAACACGCGACCCCCATTGTAAGATCGTCAAGAACTCGCGACCCCCCACTACCAAAGCATATACAAACAATAAAAATAGCTTTTTTTAAGCTGTTCACAATATTTTAACTATATTTACTATAGATTACAGGGCTCGAAATTAACATTTTTGCTTGGTAACACTGGTGCTTCTAACTTTAAAAATGTAGGCGCACCAGCCAAAATTTAGTGGCTCCCACCAATTATCGCACTGTTACTACAAGTTTTATAAACAGATTTATTGCATTTGAAAATCAACACTAATCAAAACTAACAAGCAAAAAAATAAATAAGCATGCGTGAGGAAAATATGTCTCAATGAAATCCCGTTATCACAAGAAAAGACATTTTTATAACATTATTGAGTGACCAAAAGATACACGGACGGATATCCCAAAAGATATCCCACAGACTTTACAGTGAATGCTAGTTATTTTCATAGCAGACTTGAAGCCAATGGAGGTTTTTTATCCACTCTTCAATAAGTATAGCTGGTGGATTAACATTCAGCACATGATCAGTAATCAGATGTGCCAATATTTGTAGCTTTAGGTGTTTCTAAAACTAAATCTGTCAGTGTTGTTTTCATTCTCTCGTCTTCAGCGCTTTACATTTTCGCGGTTGTAGCTCCTGTCATCTGAAGACAGGAGGCGTTGACTGAGTGATTGACAGCTGATTTTAACCAATCATTCGTGTTCAGTTCTTAGAGCAGTGGGCCAATAAGAAGAGCGCGAAGGCGGGGCAAGCGTTGAAGGCTTTGTTTACTGCGGCAAGTTGACATGACAACAGTTTTAAACTGTTCCTGAGCGCTGCGTTCCAAGTACAAAGATGCATTCTGCCTGAATGTGTCCTAAATACTTTATGAATTTATCAGTGATATCTTTTTAAAAATCTGAAAATATTAGCTTTCATTTTTAATACTGAAAAATATTTATTATAATCACTGAAAATTACACAATTTTTAAATAACTCGCGACCCCTTGAAATTATTCTGCGACCCCCGAAGGGGTCGCGACCCCCAGTTTGGGAACCACTGATTTAATCAATCAGTTTTTAATATATTGCTATATTGAAGTGAAATAGATTTTCTATAAGGGACTAAGCCTTAGGAAAATACATGAATGAATGATAAAAACAGTAATTTAATAAAAACATTTATTAAACTACAGTTGTAAATGTGTTTTATTTTATCGTGTACATTAATGAAATACATTTGCTTGAAAAAAAATACGAAAAAATGTTATGATATATATTCAATTGTATAGTTAAGTTATTTATAATTATAAGTCTCTTATATAGCTGTGGTTGGAGTGCGAGTTCAGAGATTTTGTTTTATATGTGTGAGCAGTAGGTGGTGCTATTTACCCATGCTTAAATGTCCCTTCAAATTCCTACTAAACACAACAACTAAATTCTGGCAAGTTATTTCATTCCTGTGCAAAACAACATGTGGTCAATTAAGAAACACTGACAAATTCTTCTAAATGCAGTCTTCAGTATTTTAACACCTCAAATTGCATCTTTGCTGTGTAGCTTGGCACTTTTTATTAATTAAATATCACTATGTTTGAAAAATATTAAGATTTTACAAAAATTGATTTGGCTCACTTTTTAACATTTTAATGTCATTTTATTATTTTTTAACATTAATTGTCTTAGCAAAAGCAATCATTATACAAATAGACCATTATTTCATCAAAAAGAATGTTTTTGTACTATAATTGTTTTATTTTAATACTGTAAAAATGTTTGCTATACATTATTAACTGATGAATTATTGATATAATTGATCAATTTTCAATACATCTCTGTACTGAACAGAAATTGACTTTTTTACAATGAATTTTAACCTCAAATCGGTCGTTTTAGATATAATTTATTTGACCGTGTGGAAAACAATACACTCCCACATGTCAGTCAGCAGATCCCAGGCATTTGATTGGCTGCGGGCTGCGGAGGAGGCGTGGCCATTTCACTCAGAGACAGATGTGTGCGCTCCTCAGGAGTGAGAGCAGCGCAGAGATCAGATCAGCAGAACCTGATCTACTGTCAGCCTGCGCCTCACACAACTCCATGTGAATGGCAAAATGCGTCTGTGCTGGGATGCTGTGAACTCTAAAGCGCTGCGCATGGATAAATCATAAGAAAGGACTGGATTTATCCTGCTGAACATTTCAGATTGGACAACAGTTTGTTCTGCACATTCCACTGTGGAAGATGGATAGATTTCTGCATGGCACTAGTCGCTGAGAGTGGACTTCAGAAGGGCAACTGAACTGACCTGAGACGGATTTTTTGGATCTTCTGGTTGTGGATGTAACAGACATTTTATCGGTCTCTTTTCGTCAGGCTTTATCATGACCTCTTTAACAGGAAATAAAGACAGATCTGGGACCAGGAGTAGAAAGCATGGGGTAAGATTGCATTATTATTATTAGTAGAAGTCATATATGGGTGTATGAATATTATGTGCTGATTACCTTCAAGTGTGGAATAACTGAAACAACAAACTATTGTCAATGTCAAATGCAAAATGTGGTGTATTAAACCATGTTGCGCACTTATTTTTCACATGCATCCCAGGCAGTAAAATTACAATTTCTTTTCTTTTTAGATGACCGATTCATCCCCTACGAAATCAGCATCATTTTCTCCTGAAACCTGGTACCGAAAGGCTTATGAGGAGTCCCGGAGCGCCAGCCGCCCGGTGCCCGAAGGTGCCGGCTCCATGCCCGGGTCCTCTGGAACCCCTTCCCCCGGATCAGGAATATCATCCCCAGGGTCTTTCTCCGGCTCACCTGTTACTGTATCTCCTGGGATCAGCACCGGATCGCCGGGTTCCTTAGGAGGGTCTCCAGGGTTTGGCACCGGTTCTCCAGCCTCGGGTAGCGGGAGCTCACCTGGCTCTGATCGGGGGATCTGGTGCGAGAACTGCAACGCTCGGCTGGTGGAGCTGAAGAGGCAGGCGTTAAAACTACTCATTCCCGGACCCTACTCTAGCAAGGTAAGCTGACAGATATCTGAACTCCTTAAGAATATTTCGATGTCAGTTTTGACCTGGAAATACATCATGCATGCAGTTAGATGATGAATGAACTCCAGTGTTGCAGTGCGTAATTTTGGATATGCAACGAAAATGGCTTGTTAAAGTTGGACACACAGGATTTAATGGCAAAACACAATGCAACTCCAATTATCAAAATACTAGAGGAAGAAATTGCCAGGGACTGTTAGATTGAAAGCGCACAGAAGTGTTGCACACGAGGGGTGGAGTGCTGAACCTTTGTAACACACTGCAGTATGTTGCAGATCTTCTAGTATTCCAATGCGCCTCCGCGTGTCTGAGATCATGGTGAGACTGGCCAAATGGGGTGAATTAATTGCTGACTAAAAGTGTTTTCCCTTTGATTCAAGGAGACTAAAGTGAACCAGATTGTGTAAAGAAACACGTCATACCAAGATGTGGCTTTGGTGGAGAGCATAAGCGCTAAGAAAGCGCATGTATGATATCCTTTACAATTAGTTATTTTGTTTTGACTTGGGGCACTTCCGTTGGTTCTGCAACAGAGCCTGGTATGGACTCCACACAAGCTCAAATCATAAGCAAAGAGAACATAAATATACGTAGATATGCAGTGCGTAATTGGATTCATGTGCTCGTAAATATCAAGTTTCGCCGCGTGCTCATGCATCAAGGGTTATTTTCAGCGTAATACCAGGAGCTGTGTGCTGTATAAACAGACCAGCAATGCACACCTAGAATGAAAAGAATTGCAGACAAACCACCTTTTTATATTATTGATCAGTGGTTTTGTCTGCGCCCATGGAAACCAAAGCACTGGTCAAATTCAATAATTATCCATTAAGAACAGGGGGCGCTGTGCTGTCACAAACAAAGACAGTACAGACTCCGTATCAGTACAGTATTGCAAACATATTCATTTATGATTGCTTAACATTTATTATGTATATATGCAGTCACCATTTTTTCTGTTTTAAATAAGAAACTGGTGCTTTTATTAGGAGCTACAACATTTCAACCAAATCATTGAAATGCTTCAAAAACATATGGCATCCATTATGTTCATCATTTCAATAATTGCACCATTTATCCTTTAAAAAAGGTTTCTCAATAGTCCCAAACATCACATCTGCATTTACATCTCCCCATCATGTATTGTGTCCATGTTGCTGTCCTCAACCTGTGTTCATGAACATAATTACTATAATCCAAAAGTAACATCTTGCTGTATTTAAAGATTACTATTGATCTGGTGTGGCAGCGGTTCGTGTTTCAGACCTGCTGTTGGTCTCCAGATTTTATGGCCAGTTCTGCCAGATGCAAGTGACCTGGAGGTGCCCATTAAAATGAGCTGCAGGAGGAGGGCCTGATGGGAAGGAGAGGGGATCACCGGAGAGCAGGGTGGCCATGAGCACTCACTTTAAGCCAGAGGCGATTTAAAAAAAGACATGACTTGAGTGTTTGGGCTTTTCTCTGCAGGATCTTCACCCACATGGTGATTAGTGAGAAGTGTTGTGAGATGAACTGAAGGGTAGAGCTTCATTGTGATGTATATGCATCTTGTCAAGATCTTGCAGTGTACTGCATTCTATTGCACTCTGGGTGTAAGACTTCCATATCTTCTAAGCAAAGTGTATAATAGAGAAACACTGACTTATAAGCAAATGAAACTCAAAGTTGCTAAATTATTTGGGAATCAAAAATGTGCAAATAATGCAATTTAGATCATCCCACGTTCACAAAGCTTTCAAATACTGAGGATTAAAAAAAAATAGAAGTCTCTTAAGGCCACACATTTATTTGATTTATATACAGCCGTCAGGGTGGCACAATGGGTAGCATGATTGCCTCACAGCAAGAAGGTCGCTGGTTTGAGCCTCGGCTGGGTCAGTTGGCATTTCTTTGTGGAGTTTGCATGTTCTCTCCATGTTCGTATGGGTTTCCTCCGAGTTCTCCGGTTTCCCCCACAAGTCCAAAAACATGTGGTATAGGTGAATTGGCTAAGCTAAATTATCCGTGGTGTATTTGTGTGAATGAGTGTGTATAGGTGTTTTCCATGCGTAAAACCTATGCTGGATAAGTTGGTGATTCATTCCACTGTGGCAACCCCAGATTAATAAAGGGACTAAACCGAAAAGAATGATATGTATATATATATATATATCATTCTATATATAAATATTTAATTCCTTTGATATCAAAGCTGTTTTTCTATAGCAATTACTCTAATCTTCAGTGCCACATGACTTTTAATGGGGGAAGTGGGGTTAAACTGGAGCACCTGGAGGAAACCCACACGAACACAGAGAGAACATGCAAACTCCACACAGAAAATGCCAACTAACCCAGCCAGGACTCGAACCAGCAACCTTCTTGCTGTTAGGCGAGTGCTAACCACTGAGCCACTGTACTGCCCAGCTTTAATATCATATAAACAAATAATAATTGTGGGCAACGCAGTGGTGGAGTAGTTAGTGCTGTCGTCTCACAGCAAGAAGGTCGCTGGTTCGGCGTTTCTGTGTGGAGTTTGCATGTTCTCCCTGCGTTCGCGTGGGTTTCCTCTGGGTGCTCCGGTTTCCCCCACAGTTCAAAGACATTCGGTACAGGTGAATTGGGTAGGTTAAATTGTCCGTAGTGTATGAGTGTGAATGAGTGTGTATGAATGTTTCCCAAAGATGGGTTGCGGCTGGAAGGGCATCCGCTGTGTAAAACATGTGCTGGATAAGTTGGCGGTTCATTCCGCTGTGGCGACCCCGAAAAGAAAATGAATGAATGAATGAATGAATAAATAATAATTAAAAAACAATAATTTAAATGGTAATATTGTTTGATTTGTTTTGTATTTGCTGTATTTTTGATCAAATAAATGCACTCTTAATAGCCATTTGAATTAGACCTTTCATAAAACGTGAGCTTATTAAGCTCCACTGAACTTATATACAAAATAAATGTATGCATCATCTATCCATTGCAGTTTTGTTGCTGCAAGATTTCCTGATGAACATCTGCATCAAATTCTAAGCAACTTGTCATGTTCCACCTATGATCTGTAGACCCCTACAGAAGTTGTTGTGAACGTCCCCTGGGGGTTCGTCTTTAGATTACACCCGCTGAACATCTTCAATTCATTCCTATTCACACACACACCTCCCATTTCAACACAGCACTGTTGCCACGGCAGCAACACGTTATGGGCGTGAGCTTCATACATATTTCACGTTTAATGCTCTATTTATGCCTCTCAGGTGAGCGAGGCATTATCATATAAAGAGGTCGCTTTTTCACCACTGGCTTGAAAGGAGGACGCTGACGTCGGCTCAATTCAGCAGCCACTCTCTTACTGTAAATGGCACTCCCTCCTGTCCGGCGGCTGGCTTTGTCTCGACTCCGGGGAATAATGGTGTCACTGGGGCAGATATGAATACAGCTCAGTGATGGGAGGACCGAACATGTGTTGTCCCTGCAGGATTTGGTGCGCTCATTTAGGGAGCACAGATTGCTTCTCGCTGGAAATGAATGTGAATAATATAGTGCGGCTTTAAAGATTTTGACTTGATAGCTGCTTACGACAATGGAGGATTGTTGACTGTCAGTCTAAGTCAAAGCTATTTATGGGTTAAAACTGCTTGGACTCTTGACAACACAGTCCAGTGGTGGGTGAATGGTTGATTTATATGTGTTATAGCTGAAGGTTTCACAGACAGGAGGTAATAGTTGTGGTCTTTTTGTAGGAATAAAATGTTAAAAGGGTTTCTTTTCATGCAGAGGCAGAGATGTGATGCTGGATTACAGTTTATTTTTTCGAATTCTATATTTTTATTTAGCTTTTTCAAAAGTAAATTATACAGAACAACATACAAACTAAGCAACAAACACACAGTATATTAAATAAATTAATAAAATAATAATAAATAAATAAAAAGGGAGGAGATACAGTATAAACCAATGGCGAAAAACTATTTCGTCAAATCAAAGCACGTGGATCTGTTTTCATGTAATTCAAAAGTGCATTCAAAATCGGAATCTGATTGCAGTGTTTTTTGGCTTCCCAGAAGGCACACAACATCATAAGACGTTATTAACATTAGGTTAGATTTAGGTCATGACGTCAGGTGACCAAAATTCAATGTCTAGTCTAGTCTAAGGACAACGTTATTTTGACATCCAATAACCACGTCAAATGACGTTGATTTTAGGTTGTGTTGGAAAGTGACCAAAATCCACTGTCTGATGTCATAGTGGTAACGTATAGGCATGGGCCGGTATAAGATTCTGACGGTTTGATAACCTTGGATAAAAATATCACGGTTTTACGGTATCACGTTATTGTGCTCACCTCTCTAAAATATATTATTTTTACATGTCTGGGTAAAAAACTAAAACTTTTTCCCCTTTGAACACAATTTATTTTATTTTGAGAAACATTTAGAATATTTTGGAGCAGTAAACATGCAAAACAGGCAAAAATAATTACAATGAATCATTGACTTCTGCTGTCTTCGCTAGTTAAAAAAATGCAGATTTCTTTACAATTTGAAATGGCATCTTTGGCTATTTTTTCTGCTGGAGATACTGTTGTCCTAAAAAAAACCAAAACAAACAAATGTAAATAAAAAAGCTTCCATATACCTTAGGAACAGTATTACAGAAAATGTTGGCGGTTTTAAAACCTTGCGGTAAACCTTGAAAACAGTTATCGTCCCATGCCTAGTAACGTCCACACAATGTCAAGGTGTAACAAGTTTAGGCATTGATATTTGGTTGATTTTAGGTTGGACATTGGATATTGATGTTGGCCTGATGTTGGGTTCTGACGTCAACCCAATTTCCATTTCCAAACAAAGTCCAACGTCCCTGTGACGTTGGGGTACAACGTCAAAATGACATCATGTTGAAGTCCTGTCCTTGCAGGGTTTACTTTATTCACATACAATAGGAATATACAGCTATCATCACTTACTGGTGTATCCAGGTCAATCATTGTTCCATGAATTTAGTCATAGAAAAGTCCATGTCTCAAGGGATTAAAAGATTTCTGCTGCTCTATTTTAAATGACTACAAAGACATTAAAAGAGCATCTTGAAATCAAAAATGGAAAGGACACAATTTTACAGGACAAAAGTGCTATTTTAATGTAAATGGAAGGCTAAAACAGAAAGAAAAATATATTGCTTCAACGATAAAAGTCAAACTTTGGATCACACGAAGACACTTGACCAATAAGAAACACTATGGCTGATATGAAAGAAAAACATGCATTGGATTGTTTTTATATTTGATTTTATTTCATATGGATCATATGTTGATTTATATAAATGAGCATTGCCTCATGGAAAGTCGCTGGTTTGAGCCTGGGTAGGTGGCATTTCTGTGTGGAGTTTGCATGTTCTTCCCGTGTTCGCTTGGGTTGTCACTGGGTGCTCCCTAGTGTATGTCTGTGAATGGAAGTGCATGGGTGTTTCCCAGCGATGGGTTGCAGGGCATCCGCTGCATAAAACAAATGCTGGATAAGTTGGCGATTCATTCTGTTGTGGTGACCCCAGATTAATAAAGGGACTAAGCCGAAAAGAAAATGAATGAATGAATAGTTCTGGGTTTGATGAAAGCCTGCCTCCCAAAAAAGAAAATGTGTTGAGATTGGTTAGCTCTCCTAGTGCATTATGATCAGAGAACAAAGACTGTAGCTGCGTCTCAAATGGCACACTATACACTATGCACTATGTACTTATGCACTTAAACACTCAACAGCATAGTATATGTAGGTAGTGTCCTCCCAAATGGAACACTGTTTTTTTACTAAGCGGAAATTCAAACTGTTTCCCTGATGACGTTTGGCGGTTGCCAAATCAGTGAAATAAATGACCAAACTACCAAATAATCCCACATAGTAGAACCGCATTCACCATCAGGAGGCGCTATAATCACTCTCGTAGGAGAATTTTGCTTTCACCATCCAAAATAAATAGTTATCCAACATGTGCGCCTGATAGCTCCGCCCCTTCCACTACGTGACCAAAGCTGCGGTTGTTGAGTGCGTGGAGTGTCCATGATTATACGCATCATTTTACCAGCCAAATGAGTGCATCATCCGGGTAATTAAAGTGCACTTATTCTTTTCAGAGTTTTCAGTGTGAACGCACTACTTACACTATTTATACTACAAAATGGTGTAGAATAGTGCATAAGTATGCGATTTGGGATGCAGCTAGGGTTTCAACACTGCGTGTAAGCCTTACTTGTCAAAGTTCATAACTTATAAATGTTTTCAAAGAAATACCAGTTGTTTTTATGTTGCAGACATTTGAACACCATTTGAATTTGTAGCTTGTAAAATACTGATTTACAAATATTTATTTATTTTAAATATTGATGTCAGTGGAGAGATGATAATCTGTTTACCCCTAATCTGATTAAATGTGTTATTCACAACAAATGCAAACTGTTTAGGTAACTAAAATATTTACTTTATTCCTCTCCTTCTCTTTACTCTTTTACTTTTATTCTTCAGCTTAACAGCTACTTACCCTCATGTGTTTTGGGAGAAGTTAATGAATTCACATGTTGTAAATCCAGCAGCTCTAATCTCTCCACTGCAGTTCAACCCATCAGCCATCATAAATCAACTAATATGATCATTTTTAAGACGTTTAAACAATGAAATACATGTTCTTACCCATATTTGAGAATTGCAATATCAAATATTTCACAATATAATTAATTTGCGCCAAAAATATAGGTCAAAGGATCACATTTAAGCATGGATAAAGCAAGATATATCAGAGCGTGAATGTTATTGTTGTTTTGCGGCTCCTCATCCCCCAACCATACAAATTTTCAAAGGCAGAATGTGGGCTGCTTTATGACATCATAAACATTGGAAAAGAACACTTGTAGTCCAAACAATATGTTCGTTGTAGTTCTTGAAAAGAGATAAAGAAAACTAAATATGTCCGTTTGGAATGGACTTTGAGGTTCGTAACCCTGTTATTATTTTTAATGCCCAAAAATACTCACTACACATTGAATAACATTCAAAATGTGAAAAAGCATAATAAGACCCCTTTAAAGAAAAGATGCCACAAAGTGTGATGCCATAGATGTTGCAGTGTTAATAGAAATGTTGATTTCATAGTGTTTAATGAGAAATGCTTGGATTCCTATATCTGAATTTTGATTGCAGTCTTGAAAAATCTGGAGCCGGAGCCGTTATTGAAAATCTTACGCAAAATATCTGCAGTCAATCTTGCAATGGGGAGCGTCACGGTGACGCAGTGGGTAGCACAATCGGCTCACAGCAAGAAGGTTTCCTCCAGGTGCTCCAGTTTCCCCCACAGTCTAAACACATGTGCTATAGGTGAATTGGGTAGGCTAAATTGTCCGTAGTGTTTATGTGTGACTGAATTTGTATGGATGTTTTCCAGTGATGGGTTACAGCTGGAAGGGCATCCGCTGCATAAAACATATGCTGGATAAGTTGGCGGTTCAATCCGCTGTGGTGATCCCTGATTTATTAAGGGACTAAGCCGAAAAAAAGAAGAATCTTCCCATGCGGTGGATGAGACACAACTGATATAGTTAATAGATCTGCATATCTGCTGCTCAAGATGATGTCTTTTATGTGTGTGTGTGTGTGTGTAAATGAAAACTTTCTCTCAGATAATAATTATATCAGTATGATGTCAAACAGCGGATCTATAAACACTAGTTTTATGGTGCCAAATGTAGCAGATGTTCAAAGCCGCTGTTTGCGGAGTGGGTGGTTTGTTTTTTAGTGGATTTCAAAACTGTATTTCAGGAGTTCGGTCAGGTTGCTGCTTTACCCCATAATCACTGCCAGCACTTCCTCCATAGCAAAGGCCTGTAATCCATCCCAGAAGCAGGTCAGAGAAAACATCGTGTTTTTTTTCCTTCCCTTGAACATGACCGATCGATCTTACAGAGATTAGCTGGACCGAGCCGGATCGAAGTTCTCCATGATCAAAGCTGAATGGGCTTGAAGAAATAAGACACTGTCTGATTCTGTAGATCGGCTGGTTTTTATTATTCACTCATGGATTTGTCATTGTGTGAAAATAGAAAGAAAGATTTTGAGTTGTGTAACGTACCTCTGGAGACTGGATGGTTTGATGTGTTGAATGTGGATTGTTCAGTCCAAAGCTGCTGCTCACAGGGAAGCTATTGCAAGTATTCATAGTTTCTCAACTTTTATTCAAGCAGTGAAACTCAGCAGATGGCTGTGCATGGGGATTTTTTATTTTAATTGTATCCAATTAGATGCTTTTTATTTGTTTATTCGGTGCTCTTTGAAACCTTGAATTGCCACTGTATTATCAAAGCTTTTTTTAGATGCAGTTATTTACGCTGGCATTTTTGGCTAAATGCCATGTCCTGTCCTTTTTGCTCGGCTGATTGAAAAAGGGTGATGAAAACTCAGTCAATATGAGAAGAAAAGTTTGGAATCACAGCTAGATAAAAATGCAGCTCAATTTATGGGAACCTCAGTTTTTAGACTGTGCGTTCATTGATGAGACAGTAGCAATTAATTAAATCACAATAAAATGTTATATTAATATAAATAAATATGTATTTGATTAAGCATGGGTGTTTCCCAGTGATGGGTTGCAGCTGGAAGGGCATCCGCTGCATAAAACATATGCTGCATAAATTGGTGGTATATTCCGCTGTGGCGACCCCTGATTACTAAAGGGACTAAGCCAAAAAGAAATTGAATGAATGTATCTGATAACCTGAATGCATCAAATTTAACAACTCAGGGTGTAGTTTAGGATATAGGTCTTGTATCAACCCAAAGGGGTTCTTGTAGAAAATTATTACATATGTTTCTTTACTTAACCAAGTAAAAAACCATTGAGATTGAGATCTCATTTGCAAGGGTGACCTGGCCTGGTCTACAGCACACACCTTATGAAAAAAAAAGTAAATAAAAAACAATATAAAAATACAGTTTGGTTATTGACGACACGGTGGCTCAGTGGGTAGAACTGTCACCACACAGCAAGAAGGTCACTGGTTTGAGCCCCGGCTGTGCCAGTTGCCATTCCTGTGTGGAGTTTGCATGTTCTCCTCATGTTGGCTTGGTTTTCCTTTGGTTGCTCTGGTAAGCTACATTAGCCGTAGTGTATGAATGCGAGAGTGTATGGGTGTTTCCCTGTACTGGGTTGCAGCTGGAAGGGCATCCGCTGTGTAAAACATATGCTGGATATGTTGGCGGTTCATTCCACAAATGAATGAATGAATGAGTCTGGATATTCAGCCATACCACATTACAATATATTAAAAACACATACATGGAGAAATGGACTGTTGTTGTTTGTCATAAAGGATAGAGCGAAATGATTTAATCGGGATGAGCTCAGACATATTCAGTTCAGAGTAAGACTGAAGAGTATTCCAGGATGAGGGGGCGGCATGACTAAAAGCTTGCTTCCCTATTTCAGTTCGAACCCGGGGAACAGACAGATCATAAATTTCACTTGAATGTAGGGCTTTTTGACCTATGATATAGGTAAAATAGGTATAAAGGGTCTTGACCAAGAAGAGCCTTGTAGACCAGAGTCATCCAGTGGGTGTACATTCTTACTTTCAAAGAGTGCCACTCAGAATTTTTATTAGGCCTCCTGTGATTTTTTTTTATACATTTTCAAATATTTGTGATGTTTAACAGAAGAAGGAACTTTTCACAGTAATTCCCATAATATGCTTTCTATTAGTTTGGCTGTAAAAAAAAAAAAAAAAAAAAAAAAAAAAAAAAAAATATATATATATATATATATATATATATATATATATATATATATATATATATATATATATATATATATATATATATATATATATATATATATATATAAGAAGGTCGCTGGTTCGAGCCTCAGCTGGGTCAGTTGGTGTTTCAGTTTGGGTCAGTTTGCATGTTCTCCCTGCGTTCGCATGGGTTTCCTCTGGGTGCTCCGGTTTCCCCCACAGTCCAAAGACATGCGGTACAGGTGAATTGGGTAAGCTAAATTGTCCGCAGTGTATGTGTATGTGTATGTGAAAAAGTGTGTATGTGTTTATTATTAGCCCTCCAGTGAATTTTCTGATAATTTCCCAAATGATGTTTAACAGAGCAAGGACTTTTTCACAGTATTTCCTATTTTATTTTTTCTTTCTGGAGAAAGTCTTATTTGTTTTATTTCAGCTAGAATAAAAGCAGTTTTAAACTTTCCTAAAACCATTTTAAAGTCAATATTATTAGCCCCTTCAAGCACATTTTTTTCCAATTGTCTACAGAACAAACTATCATTATACAATAATTTGCCTAACTACCCTAGCTTAATTAACCTAATTAACCTATTTAAGCTTTAAATGTCACTTTAAACTGAATACTAGCATCTTGAAAAATATTTAGTAAAATATTATGTACTGTCTTCATGGCAAATATAAAATAAATCAGTTATTAGAAATTAGTTATTAAAAATAATGTTTAGAAATGTGGTGAAAAAAATCTTTTCAGTTAAACAGAAATTGGGGGAAACTATACAGGAGGGCTAATAATTCAGGAGTTCTAATAATTCTGACTTCAATTGTACATAAAAACTTGTCAGTTGGCCAATCAGAATCAAGTATTATAATTGTGGCACTGCAACACATGTGGCCAAGCTTATTCATAAACACTAGTGGTAAACCGTATGTAAACTCTCTCATTAGCAGTTCTAGTCAGCATGAACTCCACTTTACCCTGGTTGTCTTACACCGCTGTGATCTCTTGAGCGGTCACTGGTTTTTACACACATTTGGAGATGGCCATTCGTTCTGCTTTTAACCCGAAAAGAGGCCTCTGCCCCCTAACTCATTTTTTTAATTGCCTCACCACACACAGAATGAGGGCAGTTTCCTACATGGAGGTAGTTGATGTTGAACTAGATGTTGCTTTGATGCTTAGAAGAGACCCTCTACAAAAAACACTTTTTGTATAATTGCTAGATAGATAAAATATGACAGAACATATCTAAACATTGAATGGGTCAAGTTAGATTAGGAAGGTCAGCTATTTATTTATTTATTCATACCTCATAAATAATATCAACTAATCGCTTTAAAAGCAATAGATTTACTCACCTTTTTAAGTAAAGCCAAATAATCGCTTTAAAAGTAATGGGTTTACTCACTTTTTTAAAGTAAAGTCAACTTGTCGCTTTAAAAGGAATGGGTTTACTCACTTTTTTAAAGTAAAGTCAACTTGTCACGTTAAAAGCAATGGGTTTACTCACTTTTTTAAAGTAAAGTCAACTTGTCACTTTAAAAGCAATGGGTTTACTCACTTTTTATAAGTAATGTCAACTAACTGATTTAAAAGCAACAGGTTTACTCTTTTTTTAAAGTAAATTCAACTAAAAGCAATGGGTTTTCAGAATTTTTTAAGTAATGTCAACTAATCGTTTAAAAAATGGGTTTACTCACATTTTTAAAGTAAAGTCAACTAATCGCTTTAAAAGCAACAGGTTTGCCTACTTTTTTAGATAAAGCGTCACTTTAAAAGCAAGCCACAGGTTTACTCATTTTTTTTAAGTAAAGCCAACTAGTCACTTTAAAAGCAAGCCACAGGTTTACTCACTTTTTAAAGTAAAGCCAACTCACCGCTTTGAAAACAATGGGCTTACTAATTTTTTTAAAGCAAAGTCAGCTGGTCGCTTTAAAAGCAATGGGTTTACTCACTTTTTAAAAAATAATGCCAACTTATCACTTTAAAAGCAACGGGTTTACTCATTTTTTATAAGTAATGTCAACTAACCACTTTAAAAGCAACGGGTTTACTCATTTTTTTAAGTAAAGTCAACTAATCGCTTTAAAAGCAACGGGTTTACTCACTTTTTAAAAGTAATGTCAACTAACCACTTTAAAAGCAACGGGTTTACTCACTTTTTAAAAGTAATGTCAACTAACCACTTTAAAAGCAATGGGTTTACTCATTTTTTTAAAGTCAACTAAAAGCAATTGGTTTACTCATTTTTTAAGTAAAGTCAACTAATAGCTTTAAAAGCAATGGGTTTACTCACTTTTTTAAAAATAATGCCAACTTATCACTTTAAAAGCAACGGGTTTACTAATTTTTTATAAGTAATGTCAACTAACCACTTTAAAAGCAACGGGTTTACTCACTTTTTAAAAGTAATGTCAACTAACCACTTTAAAAGCAATGGGTTTACTCATTTTTTTAAAGTCAACTAAAAGCAATTGGTTTACTCATTTTTTTAAGTAAAGTCAACTAATAGCTTTAAAAGCAATGGGTTTACTCACTTTTTAAAAGTAATGTCAACTAACCACTTTAAAAGCAATGGGTTTACTCATTTTTTTAAAGTCAACTAAAAGCAACAGGTTCACTCACCTTTTAAAGTAAAGCCAACTAATTGCTTTAAAAGCAATGGGTTTACTCACCTTTTTAGGTAAAGCCAACTAATCGCTTTAAAAGCAACGGGTTTACTCACTTTTTAAAGTAAAGTCAACTAATAGCTTTAAAAGAAACAAGTAATACTCACTTTTTATAAATAATGTCAACTAACCACTTTAAAAGTATGGGTTTACTCATTTTTTTTTAAAGTCAACTAAAAGCAATGGGTTTACTTAATTTTTTAAAACTAATGTCAACTAATTACTTTAAAAGCAACAGGTTTACTCACTTTTCATAAGATATGTCAACTATTCGCTGTTTTACAGTGGTGCAGCATGTAATCAGCTGAAGAAATTCAGACAGATGATCAGATAGACGATCTGACTCCGTCATTTGGTTGAGTTGACGGAAAGTGCTCACCTTGTGACAGAAAGAGACAGGGAAAAAGAAAACAGATGGAGTCATTCATTCTAAAATGTCATGTTTTACGAGAGGTTTAAGTGCATTCCTCTGCAAAATCAACAAGGTTAAGAGGATGAGTGAGACCAGTGTATAGTGCAGACTGAGAGAAAAGCAGGGTTAATTATGCTGTGAATGACGAGGCCATCGTAAAGGTCAGGAGGACAGAAAGAAACAACCGAAGATAGTGTTAGATCAGAAGAGATGAATTTTACTGCTGCTTTCTTTTGTTTCGGACATTCCAGTTTAACCAGCAGTTTGACTTGAGGTTTGTCTCAAAAAAGTAAGCACATAAAATCTACTTAAATTACCAAGACCTTTTCAGATGGGAGAGTTCAATTTCAGGTGTTTGATTTTTGTATTATTTCTTGTTTACTTGCTCATTGGTTGATTGGGGTGGTTGTTGTTTGTAGGTGTGATGTGTAGAGTTTGACTATATCTAATTATATCTGACTATAGTTTGTCTGTGTTTCCTGTGTGACTTGATGAATACCATAAAGGTTGAAACGTTGTCATAATACATATTTTTTTAAGAGCTAAAGTGGCGATGGTTGTTTTTTCAATTTTTTTTACTTTTTCTTCTGGAGAGTTCAGTTTCTTAACAGAGCTAGTTCGAAGAGCTCATAAAGATGATTTTGAAAATGCAAAGGTTTTTAAAATATACATTTGCTACATTAAATCAATACACTATTTTGATTAATATGAATTATAAAGGATGACACAGTGGCTCAGTGGTTAGCACTGTCGCCTCACAACAAGAAGGTCGCTGATTCGAGTCCTGGGTCAGTTGCCATTTCTACGTGGAGTTTGCATGTTCTCCTCGTGTTGGCGTGGGTTTCCTCTGGATGCTCGGGTTTCTCCCACAGTCTAAAGACGTGCGCTATAGGTGAACTGGGTAAACTAAATTGGCTGTCATGTATGTGTGTGAATGAGAGTGTATGGGTGTTTCCCAGTACTTGGTTCCAGCTGGAAGGGCATCCGCTGTGTAAAACATATGCTGGATAAGTTCATTCCACTTTGGTGAACCCTGATGAATAAATGGACTAAGCTGAAGAAAAATGAATAAATGAATATAGAAAAACGAATGTATTGCTTGTAATCTGACCTAACTCAAAACATACTATGTGGTCATTACCTTGATATTAAAGGTCTTGGGAAGTGCTTTGAAATATACAATTTTAGCAAAAGCAAAAGTTTAGTGTTTGCAAAGAAGAAGTGCTTAAAAAATCCGAAAAATTATTATTTTTATTATTTTATCTTTTATTTCGGTTTTATATAGATTTTTCAGTGACTATTGTTAGTTTCCGTTTTCATTTATTGTGATTTTTGTTATTTTATTTCAGTTAGCAAAAATGTTTTTGGTGGCATGGTGGCTTAGTGGTCGCCTCACAGCAAGAAAGTCGCTGCTTTGACTCCCGGCTGGGGCAGTTGGCATTTCTGTGTGGAGTTTGCATGTTCGCGTGGGTTTCCTCTGGGTGCTCCGATTTCCCCCACAGTCCAAAGACATGTGATTTAGGTGAATTGGGCGTAGTGTATGAGTGTGTGTGGATGTGAGAGTGTATGGGTGTTTACCAGTACAGGATTGCAGCTTAAAGGGCATCTGCTGCACAGAACGTATGCTGGAATAGTTGGCGGTTCATTCCGCTGTGCTGACCCCTGATAAATAAGGGATTAAGTCTAAGGAAATTTTTTTTGACCAGTTGTTATGTAGTTTTCATTTACTTAAATATCCTTAGTAGACAGATTTGTAAAAGTTTAAGGTGACTTTATGCGTTTGCAGAGGTCAGACGTGCTGTAGAGCAACAGAGAAGCTCGTTATTATGAATAAAGAAGTGAATTAACCTCCAGATGAGCTTTAGCACGTGTCCAAATTATGATGTAGCGCAGCGCTTTGTGTGATGTCAGGACAATGTCACCTTGCCCATTTCATCTCTATTGCATGCACCAGTGGACCAGTTCTTACCAACACACACATATATTATACACAGAGAAATAGGTCTGCTTTTACATCACCTTTTATTGGTAAAACATTAAGGGCTGCTGTAATCCTATGACCTTGGAGCACAAAACCAGTCATAAGGGTCATTTTTTTGGAAATTGAGATTTTTGAATACATTCATTCATTCATTTTCCTTCAGCTTAGTCCCTTTATACATCAGGGGGCGCCACAGTGGAATGAACCGCCTACTTACCCAGCATATGTTTTACACAGCAGATGCCCTTCCAGCTGCAGCAACCCAGTACTGCGAAACATACACACTAGTAGACAGATTTTGCTTATTCCCTTATCTATCATTCAGTTACATTAAGCTGGCAAATAGCTTTTAAGACCCACATACATCTTCCTTGTCCTCTTCCGCTCTCTTTTCTCTGCATTTCATGCTTTTTTCTCCCCATTTTCTGGCTCTCAGTGTTCTCCTGTCCTATCTTTTCTCCTCTCAGGTTGAAGTAATTAGTCGCAGGGTTTCAGAACGGCACTTCAGAGCACAGTAACCTTGAGCAAAAGGGGAATGTGAGGGAAACGAGAAGCAAGAGCACTCTCAGGCCTGAAGATTTGGGGCTGGGGTCTGAGAAGATGGATTACCTGCACAGCACACAGCAATTTATCAATGTCAGAAAGAGAGAGAGAGAGAGAGAGAGAGAGAGAGAGAGAGAGAGAGAGAGAGAAGGAAAAGAGTGAATGGAAGCAGAAAAATGGCTCGTGGGAGGTCTGGCTTGATTCGTGGAAAAATTACTGCGCCACAGTCTACTGTTATACAGACACCAAAACATCATTTAGTCACAGCACTATTATAGCTGCACTATTACTCAATGACAGTTGTCCATTGTCTTTTATTTGGCTGCTACTCCACCACTACTATACTTTTCAGAATCTATTTTTTGCAGCGGAGCCTCGATTTCTATCTCTGAGAGTCCAAATTCCCAGTTAATAATGCAATGAAATTCTGTGCTCCAGTTCAGTTTTTTTGCAATGTCCAAATAGGCTGCTGTTTCCTATGGCGTGAAATTGAATTGGATTTTTAGTTTCCCAAATGATTAGAAATTTAATTTGTTGCTCTAACTATTGCTTTTTGGAACCACGGATAATGGATAAAGGATAATGTTTGTTATGTGTGAAGTTATTAGAAGTTATAACTGTTAGAAATGGTAGAACTAGTGATAGAAGTAATAGAAAGAATGATTAGTAAATAGTTAATTCATCTAAATAAAATGTATTATTTCTTTATTAAATTTATAATTATCTGGATGGATGGATGGATGGATGGATATTTGGGTGGATGGATAAAGATCCATGTAGATGGGTGGATAGACAAATGGTTGGATGGATGGATAGATAGATAGATGGATGGATAGATAGATAGATAGATAGATAGATAGATAGATAGATAGATAGATAGATAGATAGATAGATAGATAGATAGATAGATAGATGGATGGATGGATGGATGGATGGATGGATGGATGGATGGATGGATGGATGGATGGATGGATGGATGGATGGATGGATAGATAGATAGATAGATAGATAGATAGATAGATAGATAGATAGATAGATAGATAGATAGATAGATAGATGGATGGATGGATATGTGAGTGAATCCATGTAGAAGGATGGATTGATAAATGGGTGGATAGATAGATGGATGGATATATGGTTTGGTAGATAGATAGATAGATAGATAGATAGATAGATAGATAGATAGATAGATAGATAGATGGATGGATGGATGGATGGATGGATGGATGGATGGATGGATGGATGGATGGATGGATGGATGGATGGATGGATAGATAGATAGATAGATAGATAGATAGATAGATAGATAGATAGATAGATAGATAGATAGATAGATAGATAGATAGATAGATAGATAGATAGATAGATAGATAGATAGATAGATAGATAGATGGATGGATGGATGGATGGATATGTGAGTGAATCCATGTAGAAGGATGGATTGATAAATGGGTGGATAGATAGATGGATGGATATATGGTTTGGTGGATAGATAGATAGATAGATAGATAGATAGATAGATAGATAGATAGATAGATAGATAGATAGATAGATAGATAGATAGGTAGGCAGATAGATAAATAGACAGACAGGCAGACAGACAGATAGATGGATGGGTGGATGGATGGATTTAAGGAAACATTCTATATGTCTATCTTTGACATTTATTCAATGAAAAAAATATTTACAATATTTAACGATCAATATTTCTAAGAAAATATATTTTTTTCTTTTTTCTGTGCAACATAGATGTGTATTTATGCATGTACATCTTCATGTCCCAGATAAATAATGGCAGATAAGGTGAAGCTGTTTACATAAATATCTGCCTAAGATCTGTGGCTATAGTTTGTAAATCTTTCTATAATCCTTAAAGCAACAGTTCACCGAATCTGTACAATTCAATCATTTTCATTCTCACAATGAAAATAGTTCACATTGTTGTTCCAACCACATATGTTGTAAATGTATTTATTAATGTACTTTTTTTGTATGCGTGTGTGGTGTGTAGGTGGTGGGGGGTAGGAGAGCTTTCTCTTTAATTGAGAGTTGGAATGCAGATTAAAGGAAATACAGGCGGTGTAATGGTTAACTGCAATTGTTTTCTGGTTTATTTTTGTTTCATAGCTGACTGATCAAAGAATGACCCAATAGCAGCTTTCAGCTTCTGTCCTCCACTGCTGAAATCCTCTGCTCTGTTGTGTTTATCCGCAGTATTTCAGTGTTATTTTAAGGTAGCGCAGCCTCTGACTTCAGCACTGACAGCCGTAGGCAGTGAACGGCCACATATTTGTGTGGATCATTGTGTGTGTTTGTGTTTGAGGAGACGGCTCATGTGTGTGTATATCCGTGTGTGTGTGCTCTGCAATGCCAGTTTGTAATTTTAAACTGAATATGAAGAACAAACGCCCACAGGCATAGAAATAGCGTAAGCCCTTGATGACAACACAAAGACTCTGTGATTGAGTGTTTTGTGTGTTGTGTTCATTTGGCAAATGTGCTTGTAAATACACTGACGTTAAAAAGAGGCAAATAACAGTGATTTTTAATATCCATATTTAAAGAAAGCATTAAATCAAGATGTATTTAATTAATAATATTCACTTGTCTTATTTTGGCACATAATAATAATCCTTATTGTGTGTATTGTGACTCATTAATGCATGTTTGTTTTCATAATCTTTATTTAAAACATAATATCTTCACCTCTACAATGACTTGGTTACCAACTGGCTGCACTAGCAGTGTCATATATTTGTAAATATAGAATATATTCATGGACATTCACAATATACATAAATTGAAGACTAATGATTAGCCCACCTGAGAAATGTAAACTCTTTTTTCATGTTTTTTTTTTACAGAGAGATGTTTTTCCACACATTTTTAAACCTAATAGTTTTAATAATTATTTTCTAATTTCTAATTCCTTTTGTCTTTGGTATGATGATATCATGTAATATTTCACTAGTTATTTTGCAAGATATTAGTGTTCAGCTTAAAGTAAATATCCAACCCAGGCTCATTCTGAAAACGTACCACTATATACATTTCTGGAGAGTGCCAAATACGTCCCAGGAGATACATTTTTTTGCAGTTTTTGTTTTCACAAATCCACCAGAGGTTGCTGTGTATGCTTTTTCAGATCTCAAATTTCTCTCGCGAGCCCCATTCGGGCCTGCTGTTCTTGTGTAATTCCACAAGAGGCTGCTGTTGACTGACTGACTGTCAAATTGACTGACCCACCCTCCTCCTTCCCCAAACCCAACCAATAGTGTTTTCAAAAACACTGATTGATCAACACCCACCCCCTTCCCTAAACCCAACAGACAGTTTTTTTTAAATAATAACAATTATAATAATAATTTTTTCGGGGTTTTTCACCTTTATTTGATAGAACAGTAGAGTATTTACAGGAAAGCATGGGGAGCAGAGAGAGGGGAAGGATCGGCACAGGACCGAGGCTGAATCGAACTCGGGTCGCCGTGAGCACGGCATTGCATGTGTCGACGCACTAACCACTACACCACTGGCGCTGACACCCAACAGACAGTTTTTAAAAGCAATCCAGAAAAAGAAAAGCCCTTACCTGATTTTTACCACATTTTCAAATTTTACCGCATTCTCATCTTGTTATTTACTTGTTTATTTTGGTTTTTGACTTTGTTTTTGGCGTACCTGCTTTGTAAAACCATTCTTCACCTGATTCGAACCCTGTCGTCATGGTCAACTCCTCTCTGCATCTCAAGTCCTTTGACGCATGGGGCGAGCTAACTGGTAAAACT
>NC_079451.1:41545508-41600508 GCF_903798145.1 Danio aesculapii | reverse complement strand
CAAACACGCGCCGGCATACTATTTGGAGGATTTCATTAGAGGCATCAGTTCAGTCGGGTCACTGTCTATAAAAGCACATCCATGCAAAAAAAAAGAGCTGCACTCAGCTGAGATTCATTAACCTGTTATGGTAAATTGTATTAGGAAAGTTAAGTCTGTCTCCTCTCAATCAGGCAAAATTGCGTCCCAATTCGCATACCATTTGTCCTAAATAGAATTTGAGAAAAGAATTAGAGTGTCCCAAGTCATAGTATGTTTATATGAGCATTCCAAAGTTACTTACAAACTTACTTACTCGCATCACAGCAAGAAAGTTGCTGGTGCGAGCCCTGTCTGGGCCATTTGGCATTTCTTTGTGGAGTTTGCATGTTCTCCCCATGTCCACGTGGGTTTCCTCCGGGTGCTCCGGTTTCCCCAATAGTTCAAAGACAGGTGAATAGAATGAACTAAATTGGGTGTAGTGTATGAGTGTGTGCGTGTGTGTGTGAATGTGGGAGTGTATGGATGTTTTCCAGCACTGGGTTGCAGTTGGAAGGGCATACGCTGCGTAAAACATAACATACATGCTGGAATAGTTGGCGGTTCATTTTGCTGTGGCGACCTCTGATATAGGATACTCTGATACTCTGATACTCTGGTTGGAATTCTAAGTGCAGATCTGTGGGTATTCTTAACGGTATATACTGGCCACAAAACATTCTATGTTGGATGGGGATTTTATTAGAACTACAGACACGGGTATAAAGTGTTAACAAACTACAAACATGGCTGACACACAAGATTGACCCTTAAGTGGAGAGGCTTTTGGTAAAGATGCTTGAATGATTCTGAATTAATATCTGACCTACTGGAATATATTTATTTCATACTCAGGAGATCTCTCTGCATAAAAGACCTGCAAATGGGAGATTAAAATTCTGCTGTTTCTTCAATATGATAGGAAATAAAATATGAAAGAAATATGGATGATGTGACAAAACCCAGCATATTTTGACGTTCAATAATGACATGAGTTGACGTTGATATTTTGTTGATTTTATGTAGCGTTGGAAAGTGACCAAAGTCCAACGTTGAGCTAACATCTTAAACCAATGTCACAGTGAAGTCAAATACTGACATTTATTTGTCAAGCATGGCAACCAATTCCAATGTCTGATAGGTGTCATAGTGGTAACGTTCACACAACGTCAAGCTGTAACATCATTAGACATTTTGTTTTTTTTAGGTTGCATTGGAAAGTAACCAAAATGCAACATCTGTCCGATGTTGGACATTGACATCAGCCTGGTGTTGGATTCTGACGTCAACCTGTTCTTCATTTCCAAACAAAATGCAATGGTCCAAGACGTTGGGGTGCAACCTCAATCTGACTTCATATTGACGTCCTGTGCCTGCTGGGAAGTAGTAGATCCAGTTTGTTTAAAGTTTTTTGAAATATTATGTTTTTTATTATCTATTCTTTATCTACATAAAAGAGGTGGTGCAGAGTGTTTTTTAAGGCTTGGTTGTGTTTATGGGGTGCAAAACAATGTGTGCTCATGCTTCATTTGTAAAAAACATCATGTTTTTTTTCATTCCTTCATTCATTCATTCATTTATTTTCTACTGCTTTTCTGGGGCCGGGTCGCGGGGGCAGCAGTCTTAGGAGAGAACCCCAGACTTACCTTTCCCCAGACAATTCCTCCATCTCCTCCAGGGGGAATCCCGAGGCGTTCCCAGGCCAGCCGAGAGACATAGTCCCTCCAGCGTGTCCTGGGTCTTCCCCGAGGCCTCCTCCTGGTGAGACATGCCTGGAACACCTCCCTAGGTAGGCATCCAGGAGGCATCCGAAACAGATGCCCGAGCCACCTCAGTTGACTTCTCCCGATGTAGAGGAGCAGCGGCTTTATTCCGAGCTCCTCTCCTCACCCTATCCATAAGGGTGAGCCCTGCCACCCTGCGAAGGTAACTCATTTCGAGATCTTGTCCTTTCGACATGACCCAAAGCACATGACCATAAGTGAGAGTAGGAACGTAGATTGACCAGTAAATCGAGAGCTTTTGACTCAGCTCCTTCTTTACACACTGCTGCCGCTGCACCAATCCGCCTGTCAATCTCACATTCCATCCTTCCCTAACTCGTGAACTAAACACTAAGACACTTGAACTCTTCCACCTGGGGTAAGGACTTTCCTCCAACCTGGAGATGGCCTCCTCCAATCTGATTTTCATCCCAGTCGCGTCACACTCGGCAACAAACCGCCAGCAAACAGAACAACATTGTCTGCAAATAACAGATATGAAATCCTGTGGTCCCCGAACCGGACTCCCTCCAGCCCAAGGCTGCACCTTAAAATTCTGTCCATAAAAATTGTGATACGGAATTGGTGACAAAGGGCAGCCCTGCCGCAGTCCAACATGCTTTGGAAACAAGTCTGACTGATTGCCATTAATGCGAACCAGACTCCTACTCTGTTCATACAGGGACAAGACAGCCCTTACCTTAATTTTATTCTGCTACTCAGCTAACATTAAAATAACTATAATATTTCCTGGCTCCTCCAAAGGCCCGCCCTCTAACGTGTTGTGATTTGCGGATCGTTTCCACGTCACCAGGAAATGCATGTGTCTTTGTAAAACTCAGTAGAAAACCAACAACCTTCTTGCTGTGAGGCAACCATGCTAGTTACTTTGCCACCATGCTGTGGCTAACCATGTGGTTAGACTGTTGATATATAGCACTGAGGCATTTAGCGTGACTCTGGTTCGATTCCTGGTATGTGGTCCTTTGCCAATCCTTCCCCTCTATCTCTGCTTTCTTGTCTTCACTCTACTGTCCTGTAAAATAAAGGTTGAAAACCCCTTAAAAATGCATGTAATTTTAGAACATTGGGACGCAGCGTCAAACAGCTACAGGAGGGTTTGTCAGTGATAAAACATCTTGTTTGTGATTATCTGCGTGTGGCCTAATTGATGCAATACTTCATCATGGACAATCTCTTCTCTTCCTATTCATGAGGAACGCATTGCAGAGCGACCAGAAAGCACTTCAGAAAGAGGCTGATCTATAAACTGAACACCCCTTTTCTCAATTTATCTAATTATCTTTAAATTGACTTCAGCTAAATTTACTGCCCTGACACCAAGCGTGACCCCGTCGAGGCTCAGTGGGACACGCAGTGCAACCGAATGCAAAACCATGAAGGAATTTAACCTCAAAAAACTTGGTCTGTTGTTCATTTGGACTCTGGTAGAGGGATATGTCTGAGATTTAAGGGACTTTCTGTTTATATTTCTTATATAAATGGATATTATCACTAATTCTGCACTCTTTCTGGATATTTTAGCTCTTTTAATTGTTATTTTATCTCTCAAAAATTGAAAAACCACATTATTGGTCATACTGTGAAATTTGTCATTTTTACTCAAATATTTCCCAAGTGGGACAACGCAGTGGCGCAGTAGGTAGTGCTGTCGCCTCACAGCAGGAATGTCGCTGGTTCGAGCCTCGGCTGGGTCAGTTGGCGTTTCTGTGTGGAGTTTGCATGTTCTCCCTGCGTTTGAGTGGGTTTCCTCCGGGTGCTCCTGTTTTCCTCCACAGTCCAAAGACATGCGGTACAGGTGAATTGGGTAGACTAAATTGCCCATAGTGTATGTATGTGTGCGAATGAGTGTGTATGGGTTTCCCAGTGATGGGTTGCGGCTGGAAGGGCATCTGTTGCGTAAAACATATGCTGGATAAGTTGGCGGTTCATTCCGCTGTGGCAACCCCAGATTAATAAAGAGACTAAGCTGAAAAGAAAATGAATGAATTTCCCAAGTGTTGATTAATGGAGTTGTTTTTATTGATTTTGTTGATTAATGTGTTTTTCAACACATTTTAAACACAATATTTATAATAACCAATGTTTAATCATTTTTTTATGACACTACACAATATTTACTAGTTAAGATTCTGGTATCCAGCTTAAAGTATGTTAATTAGTCAACGATTTATTGCAATTTATTCATTTTAAACTAAAATAAATAAGACTTTCTCTAGAATTTTTTTTATTCAAAATACTGTGGAAAATGTCCTCGCTCTGTGAAACATCACTAGGTAAATATCTAAAAAATAATACATATTTCACTGGAGGTATCATTTTGTACTACTGCTACTAAAGATTAGTTTATTGCACTTTAATAAGGGGGAAGCATGTTTACTATTACATTAAGTGTGACTTTAGCCTAAATAAGCTCCTAATTTGCTTGTTAATATTTAGTAAGGTAGATCCGAATGGGCATATTTTAGGTGGGATATAATTAAAGGATGCATAATATGGTAATGCAGAATAAATCATTAATATGTGCCCTTTGAGCACTAATAAACAGCCAATTTGCAAGCTAATAAGCAACTAGTTAACAGTGAATTGGTCACCATGCCATGACTTGTTACCATGACTCCATATTGATTTAATAACCAAGTGAATGATTAATCGGACTAATTCAAAAACCATTTTTTTATAGTTTGGTGATTAATAATTCCACAAAGGAACCAATTCATAAAGCCAATAGTTTTTTTTTTTTATCTAAATAAACCGATTTAATCATTTTAAAAGAATCATATGGAATCATATGGCTCTATTTTTAAAATGATCAGGATGGAGGTATAATGTGCTTCAAAATTACAATCAGGGGAAAGTTTTTACAAATATTGTGCCATGGTTTATAGTCCAATGTACAAAAGCCGATCATGAACAAATACAGCAAATAAATTACTCATCGTTTAACAAGTAAGTTAAATACACAGAAATTTGATGAGGAAAACATAATAATAAAATAATAATACAATAAATAATAATAAAATAATAAAATTGTTTAAATAAATAAATAAAAATAAATAAATAAATAAATAAACAAATAAATAAATAAAAAAAAATATATAAAAAATAAAATAAAATAAAATAAATAAAATTTAATTTAATTAAAATAAATAAATAAATAAATAAATGAATAAATGAATAAATGAATGAATAAATAAATAAATAAATAATTAAATAAATAAATAAATAATAAAATATAATATATGAAAGGTAAAGAAAAAGAGGTAAAGAAAAACCTCAAGAGGTAAAGAAAAAATGCTTTTGCTGAAAGGCTTTTGATTCAGTTGTCAAAGGATTTTTAAGAACTGATATTACCATTACTTTAAATTAAGACTGTTATTAATTGTAAAAATGTTATTAGTGTAAGCAGATTTACCACACCTATTACTGGTTGTATTGCTGGCGAGTGTGCATTGTGTAGTGTGCACTGCTCTCATACACTGCGCTAGTGCACCCTCAATGTGCAGCCAGCTGGAATTTATTACAGGACGATAAAAGCAGAACTCTATGACTAGCTCCATTTCCTTGTGTCAGATCCCTGTGCTGCTGCGAGCTCTAATTTCCTATTCATCCCTCCTCTGAAGGGGTGCAGGGCCAAAAAGAGCTGCTGGCCAAGCGTGGATTTATGGCAGTTTTCTGGCAATGAGATGCAGGTAGGTAGCATGCTGTGGAAAGGAGAGCTAAGCGATTGTGATCTCAGTTTTTCCCTCTGTCTCTCTTATTTGGATTTTGTAAACAAACAAACATCATGCTTTTTTGATGGACTTCAAGCAGTGTTGGATATGTTGCTTCAAAGATATAATGAAATTACTAATTACTTTTGCATAATTAAAAATTGTATTTAAATCGAAATGCTAGTTACTTTGTCAGAAAAAGCAATTTAATGCTTAATAAGTTAGTTTCATTACCTTGACTCAATAGCACGTACAATCTAAATCGCAATAAAACATAAACTCTTTTAATGTATCTCAATTTATACTGTTTTCAAACAGGGAATGTTAGCTTGGTTATGTTTAAAACTGTTATGCTTAAGAAAAGTCAAACATTAGGTGTTGAAAATAATGACGCCATATTTCACACACCATATGTTGTCATTCATTGTTTAGCTCAGGTTTCTTAAGTCAACAAATATGACATTTTTAGTAAAAAAACAACAACTAATTAAATATGCAAATATCTGAATTTTACACACACACACACACACACACACACACACACACACACACACACACACACTACACACACACACACACACACACACACACGCACGCAGGAGCAATATCCCACTCATAGCAGTGCGATATGACTGTGTATTGGCACTGGTCGAAGGCATGCATTTTCTTAGTGTCCCACCAGTGACGATATACAGCCATATCGCACTGCTATGTAGTGGTGAAATTGCATTTATGCAACAGTTCGATGGTATTATCGTGTATTTAAAAAGAGGATCACCACAGAGAGCCTCAAAAACCTTTTGTAAGAGGAACTACTTTCTTCCGCTATTCATTCACATCTGCAGCTGACGTCAGAACAGCAGAAACCGTTACTGATTCACCAACATCACTAATATTTGAATGATTTAATATCTAAAGTTATGACACAACAGGTGATTTTGCTGACATTTTAAGATTAAAAGGCTGAACATCATTAAATCCCATCAGTCTACAGAGAGTTGCCAGTATTTCTCTGTTGCAATCGGGAGATCACAATAATTAACCCCGAAAAAGCCAAAGCAAAGCAAACACTTGCAGATTACTATGGTAATAATACAAAACTACAATATACAAATGAGAGAGATCAACGTAAATGTCACTTACCAGTTTTATAATGATTTGATCAGCTGTAGTTTGAAGGGCTTATTATGCGGTCTCTGTCGCCATCTTCTGGATGGACAACGTCAGCCGTCTTTGCTCTGCTCAGTTTGACAGTCTAATGGATGCCGACATGCTGTATATCCGAAATTATAAATATTTAAACTAGCCAATATTTTATAAATAAACTGCATAGTTGCCATCTAAACAACTACATTCTCGCCTGAAAAAGGCCCAAAAGTACATTATGTTGTCCAACAGCTGCAATATTTGTCAAACTGTAGTGAGTTTATTGATCTGCTGTCACTATGGGGCGGAATAATACAGAAGGATGAGGAGGTTGTGTGAGTGCTGTTATTGCAGAATATCGCAGATTCGCAGAATATATCAGATTCGAGAACCAGACAGAACTGTTGTATATATATATAAATAAATATATATATATATATATATGTACACACACACACACACAATTGTTCTGTTTCTGTGAATTTATATAAGGTATTGTCAACAAATTTTTCGCTAAATTCTTTATTTCATTAGCATGTGCAATTGTTTTAATAATAGTTACCTTAGATATAGAAATATATTTGTAAAGCAAAAGAGACAAAAATCTATTGCTCTGAACTGAACTTCTCTGTTTTATACAGATTTGTTTAATATGTGTAAATATATTTAAGTAATTAAAGTAATTAATTATAAGCAATCTTAAGTAATTCTTTACTTTTTCAGTCGATAAGTAATTTAATTACAGTAACTAGTTATTTGTAACTAATTACACCTGACGCTGACACTGGCCAAGTTGGTGTGTTTTGTATGAGAACGGAAAAATTACCAGATGCAAAAAACCATCTTCAACCTGTCCCATCTCACTAAAAGATCTTTGGGCTTTTTAATCTTGTGTAGCGTATATAAATGACACACAGTTTCTCTGCAGGTCGCACGCTCAGCCATCACTAGTATGGATCTACATGTCAAGACTTTAAATGAGGCATGTGCCGTGTCCTCATGGGCATACATTAGGATTATCTGAATGCCAACCATTTTTCATTGATGGCGTAATTGAAAATATCTGGTGCACCAGAAAAACGTCAGAAAGCATATTGCCATCTGCCATGCTTAAATTAAGCCTAATATGACATAAAGGGAAAACTGGGACACAACAAAATATTTTGTTGATTTTGATTTGATTCTTATTTGATTTTGATTTGATTATTTGTTTTCAAATAAATATCATACATAAAATATCATTAACAGAAAATACATTTCAACATGGTTGAAAATGGAGTGGGATGAAGCACAAGCTTATTATTTTCCCACCCCATTACCACATACATCATTCGTCTATTATTTAAACTTATTTCTTCTTTTACTTATCTTTTCTTTTTACATGAAACATATTTTATCCTTTTGGCATCTTTGACAAATTATATGTTCACCCAAAACTGAAAATTCTGTCATCATTTACTCACCCTTTACTTGTTCTAAACCTATTTGACCTTTTTTTTAATTCTGTTGAACACACAGAAAAGGACAGTTTGAAGAAAGCTGGAAACCGTTGACTTGCCATAAGTTTTTCCTACTATGGAAGTCAATAGTTACAGGTTTTCAGCTTGCTTCACAATATCTTATTTGGTGTTCAGCAAAAGAAAGAAAACCATAAAGGTCTGCAACCACTTTACTGTAAATAGTAAATAGTGTGTACTTTTTTATTTATTTCTAGGTGAGCTGTCCCTTTGATAAATGCACAAAAATATCGTTAAAACCTGGATAGCCTTTTAAAAAAACAAATAACTACTTAAAAACATCAAGCAAGGCGATGTCCAATCTGGATAAATTTGAAAACTGTTGTCTAAAAACGCTCCATGTCCACATTGTTGTTTTCCATTCTTTCCATCATCACAGTAAAATGCTTTCGTCCAGTACTGCGCATACGCTCAGACTTAAGTCACACTTTTGTCTACATCATATTCGTCTACCGTTTATTACTTCAAAGTCCTTTAAGGCAAGTCATTTCACTCTCGGGTGTTCTGTCTGAATGGGGAAACATCAAATTCTCCAAAACTGTTCTTCAATTCTTCAAATCTACTATTATATTACATATTTGTAACCACCAATAAAATTAAACGACTGTCTCATAAATTTAGTTTTTTATCGTCTGAATCAAACAAAATCAGCATTATTTCAGGTTGTCCGAGCGAATGTGCACGTGCACTTGATCAGAACGAGATCACAACACCAACCTCATTTATGGGTTTACCGTGCTCTACACATTATCATCCTCTGGAAAATGCTTCGTCAGATTGCGCTGGTCTTCTGAAGTAATCCACAACTTGGTCTTGATGGTGAATCTCCTCCAGAAATGAAAGTGACTCTTGTTTACAAGTTTGTGTGTGCTTGAGTAGTTACTGCTGTCATGTAATATGAGTTTGACAGGATGGACTGTACCTCACGTTTGCTTCATACTGATTACAAAACCAGGAAAACTTTGATTTCAAGTGTGGTTGATTCATTTAAAAGTGCAGATTTCAGGCTTTATGTGGAAATATTCGTATGTCTGTGAAGAAAGTATTTGCTGAGAATCCAGTTTGTTTGTTGACCCACACAAAAAAAAAGCACACGTCTGGTCTGAGCTTCTCTACTTAACGTTTATGCAGTTATGATTGGCTCCTCTACTAGTAGGTGGGGCTTCATTTGCCAGAGTGACGTTACATTTTTTCCCCATTCAAACTATATGAGTTGAACATGTCTTGTGTATTCTAGAGTCTTTGTTTACCTTCTCTTGAAACGTCGCTGGGAAATGTCGTAACTGTCTTGTGGCATTTTCAAATGTATCCACTTTGGACTGCGTTTTCAAAAAGATACATTTCAGTTTTCTAAAAATGCCGTCTCAGGCCATGTTCACACTATATTGTTTTAGTTTAAAGACTCATATTTATCTCTCCATTTTGTCTTTCCGTCCACACAGAGATGAATTTTTAGGAAACGAAAACATATCTTTTTTAACCGCTGTTCAAAGTTTCTTAAATTTGAAAAATGTTGTTTTCATGTTGCAGTGTGGACTGTGAAAACGGAGGCTTTTGAAAACGATGATGCATTTTTAGT
The DNA here is from genome assembly GCF_903798145.1 of Danio aesculapii. Taxonomy (NCBI): domain Eukaryota; kingdom Metazoa; phylum Chordata; class Actinopteri; order Cypriniformes; family Danionidae; genus Danio; species Danio aesculapii. The sequence continues at coordinate 41,590,751 of NC_079451.1, read as the reverse complement.
CATATGACACAGTCATGTGACCAATTGGGCTAACATGGTGGACAACATTGTAAAGCAGATGTTTAGGATGCTGTCTGTTTTGACAGCTTTATTAAAGATTAATGTCAGTTTGTACATGTTTATTTTGTCTCTCTTCAAAGAACACAAAACATTTATGACAGTGGGTGTCATTTTGCTGCAAACCTTTTATAAGAGACGGAAAGAAATAGACTGCTATAAAGTGAAATACTATAGTGTTCAGTGATCAGTGTTTCAGTCGGTTAGTTTTAAGGACATCTATTTGTTGATGTGCTGCAAAACAGTGACGAAATTTGCCTTTTGAAGATATAAAACAAATAATAAACATTGTAACGCCTGCAGTTTGTCACTTTCTGCCTAAATCGATCAATGTTTTTTTTCCATATCACTCCATGCAGTTCTCATCAAATCTTGACCATCAAATGCTCTAGTATCTGACATGCTCCGCCCCCTTTAAGACGCTTTTCATTAGATGCGCTGTGCTCAATTTTCACTGGCAGAGCTATGATGAAACGAAACGCTATGGCAGTTTTTTAAACAGGAGGAAGTACATCATGTCCACCCTCTCTACATTTTTCAGTTGAGATTACATCAAACATCGAACAAAAAATACACCATTTCAAAGACGTCACGGACCTTTACAGTTTTTCCCAATTGTTTACACTTAATACTTGTACTTCCGACACAATGACTACAAACATGTAACTGATTGCACCAACCCCCTGAACCAATTCTGGCTAAACTACAAGCACAATTCCTGCTTTACACTCAAATTCCAGGTTTAAAAACCACAATTTTTCAAAACACTGCACACAATTCTCTGCATTTGGCACAATTTTCATGCAGAAAATCTCTTGTTTTCACAAGGAACACACTGTCATTCACAATTGTAAAGTCAGTTGCCCTTCTTTGCATACTAACTCATCACATAGGTAAACACCGGTCACACATAAACGTAATTTAGAAATCAGAGCTCATCTGGTTCATAACTGCTTCACTGCCCACCCATGTTTTTTTAAGTTGTTTATCTCCCTCCATATTCTCTATTCCTCAAACCTATTGAATTTTTTTTCTGTCTGGGGAGTGAAGTCTATGACTGAAATCCACACACAATGTATACCCTTCTCCAAGCTTTAGCAGTTGATACTTTTCATGGCTGAATTCGCCATGCAAGGTGACATTTCCCCCACTGCTTGGCCAGACCAAACAGAAACGATGGATGCAGTATAGCTGTTTATTTATTATTTATTTATTTATTTATTTATTTACTGTAATTTACTGTAACTGTATTCTGTAAATACTTCTGTTGATGGTATATCTAGACCCACAATATGTGCAACTTTGTGTTGGTTGGGAATGAACACTGTGTACACTGTTTTTGTGGGAAAAATACAGTAAAATATATTTGGTATTGTGTGTGTTTTTGTATAAAAACATATTCTGAAATATTTACAATGCAGTATTTAGGGCCTATGTACTGTCTGTAGTATGTGTAAAACACTGAACAAAAAAGGCTTGCAGTAATTCATTATGATAATGAAGAAGAAGTGGTCATAGTGTTTTACATTAAGCACATCTGTCTTCAACTGGTTCTTATAAATAGTCTATTGATGTGAGGCTTGTGTGTGCCATTTGAAAACAAAAGTACCATTTTGAGAAGAAATCACATTGTTTTGAATGTAGAGTTTTCATTTTGCTGAAGAATTGAAGGGTTTTTCCCAATGTGTGTGTGTGTTTTGTGATTTGTGTGTAGACTTTCTGACAATATGAGACATGCTTTCAGAAAATATGTGTAAACAATTGGGAAAAAACTGTAACAATGTGTTGGAAATACTATACAGTATAAAAACTTTACTATAGTCTGGTCAAAACTCCGATATAACGCAGGTAAAAGCATCTTACGTCTGTGAACATGCTCAGTACGGAACGAAATCGAACTTTTGATCTTTTGTTTTCGACGAAATCAGTCTTTTTAGTGTGAATGATTAAAATAAAAATGTAGAAAGATGTAGTGTAGAAAAGAGCGAACGAAATTTTTTTCTAATTTATCCAGATTAGTGTGGACAAAGCCCAAACGGAAGAAAAAAAATAAATTATATTTTTTAATGGAAACAATATTAGTGCATGTGGACATGGCCTAAACCTTAGTGTGGACTTTATTTTCCATTTTAAAAACATTCAAATCTCCAAATTTTAGCAAAATGAGTGTTGCCATAAAAAAACAAATGATTTTTTTAGCAACACCTACCATAAAATGAGCCAGAAAGTGACATCACTGCTCAATAATGAGCTCAAGGCTCATATGGAAGTGACTAAAGATTTAGGGCTTTAGGATGCAGGATGTCTAAGTGGAGCTAAAATCACTCACTTGAATGGTCAGGCATTAGTAAGCCGGGCTACATCAAGTCTGAGTTTTCTTTCTTTGTGATTGTGCACTTTCCCATGTGGGCTTATGGGGAGATTTGTGGGAAAAAGGCTTTCAGTTGTGAGCATTTATGCGCCACTCTGAGCTCTCCGCAGACCTCCATGTCAGCAGTCAGATCCAGACAGGTTTGGATCGACAGTAAAAGCGAGGTGATTTTCTTTAAACCGCAATCCTCTTTGCTAGTGCTGCTGGGTTTGTGTAGGGCAAACCAGAGGTCAAACCACACTCAAGAATTGTGCTGCAGGATAATATTCACAAACCTCCTTCAGCAAACACCCACTCAGACATTGAAGATGCACATTACTGCAATAAATGACTTGTTAATAAGGTCCTGGTTGCTTGTTAAAGCTGTTTAGCAGTGTTTTTTGCATGTGCATGCAGCACTCATTCATTTTAACAAGATGCAGTTCTCAAAAACACTCTGAATGATTGACTGACCAAGACACACCTCTAGGATTTCTGAATATATCACTTAAGTATGGAAGATTATAATGCTTAGATTGTGTTTTTCTTTATTACATAACATGCTAATTATTATTGAGCATCTATAATACCAAACGCTTCTCAGGTTTGCAGCTGGAAGGGCATTCTCTGCGTAAAACATATGCTGGAATAGTTGGCGGTTCATTCCACTGTGGCGAATACATGAATACATGGAATACATGAATGAATAATACCAAATGCAAATCTGCGCTAATTTTACACAATATTTGTGCATGCCTGTGGGCTACTACTGTATATTGCACACCCACATGAAAAAACAGTATAGTAGAACTTACTATAAAACCTATAGTGTTTTTAAAACCAGTCAAAGTATTTACGTTAATCTGTTCTGTAATTCTAGAGAGTTGCCTTTGGTAATACAACAAATTATTCAATACTGTAGAGCTGTTCCAACCAAACACACATTAAATTACCAAATTTGAACATAAAACATTACGTTGTCCCAAAAAAAATCTCAAGAATTGTGTTTTCAAACTCATTTTAAATAAGTAGTTTAAACAAGCAGCAAAATAGTACAATACAGTAAATAGTAAAAACTAAAGTATACTACCATATTTATTACATTTGATCAGTTCACTGGTAGTGGCTTGTAGCATTCATTAACAAAGAGTTGGAAATACTATACAGTATAATAAGCTGTTCTATAGTTAAAAAAACCCTGTAGTGTTACTATAAATAGCATTTTTGTGTGGGCAGTTTGCCAGTTCAGATACTCTGAAGTATTTTAGTTCACACTTCTTTTATTTTTATAAAAAAAATGCTACTAATTTACTCACCCTTAATTTGACTCTTCACGATACTTTAAACTGTCATAAAAATTGTATTGCATTCAATTCGATTTGAAGGGAAAATTCCAACAACGTTTTCAGCACAAACTTTTATAGCAATATATTTAAGCTTTTCTTTTACAAAAAATAAATTAGTATTTGACTACAAATGATAGTTTTAAAATTGATAAAGGAGTATAAATGTTAAATAATGTTAAAGTGTTCATTTTTTTCTATTAAACACGCTAAATATTTACTAACGGGGTAAGTGAAATAATCTTGTTTTTGTTTTGAAATAACATTGTTTGACTAACCCAGTGTCAGATTATTTGATTGTTTTTTATTTGGCACTTATTATTTCTGAAAACAAAACAATATTTTTTTTTTCTTGACTAGAAAATAGTTGTTGATTTAAGAATTTTTTGATATTTGGACTAGAAACAAGACAAAAATTATTAAGTGAGAAATTTTTTTTTTTTGAAGTGTGCATACGTATTGCAGATGGAGTCTCTCTCTCTCTTTTGGCTTAGTCGCTTTATTAAGCAGGGCTCGCCACAGCTGAATGAACCACCAACTTATCCAGCATGTGTTTTACACAGCTGATGCCCTTTCAGCCACAAACCAGTACTGGGAAACACCCACACATTATTGCATTTACACCTACACATACACTACGGTCAATAATTGATTCAATTCTCCTATAGCACATGTCTTTGGACTGTGGGGGAAACCAGAGCACCCGGAGAAAACCCACGCAAACATGTGGAGAACATGCAAACTCCAAAGAAATGCCAACTGACCCAACCAGGGCTCGAACCAGCAACCTTCTTGCTGTGAGGTGACAGCGCTGCTCACTGTGCCACCGTGTCGCCCTTCTCTCGCTTGTAATTCAATTCAATTCAATTCAATTCAATTGAGTTATTGCTTTATTAGCATGACAAATGTCATAAATGTATTGCCAAAGTAGTAGTAGTAAAAATAAATAAACAAACAAACAAATAAATAAATAAATAAATAAATAAATAAATAAATAAATAAATAAATAAATAAATAAATAAATAAATAAATAATAAAATAAAATTAAATAAAATTAAAAAATAAACAAATAAATAAATACATCTGAATAAACTGTACATTTAACAATCAACATTTATGGATAAAACAGTAATAATAAAATTATGAAATTGGTCTCCTCTCTCTTTTTTGTGACAGGCATTAATGTATTGTGCCGCTAGAAGGATACAATCTGTTTATCTCTAGTAAATATTGAACTGTGTTTTATTGTCTAAGTCAATGAATGTAGAAGGGTGCTGTGAGTGTTGGGGTGGAATGTTTCTCTCATGTGTTGATGGTCTCTCTCTTCTCTTAACTTACTCACTCACTCACTATCCATGCATGTGGCTCTGTCTATAGTTCTCTGTAATGCCCTGAGGTGAGGAATGTTAGGGTTTCCTCATGCAGTGTGTCTGTGTTTGCCCATCCGGAGGACCTCTGGACGCGTCTAGACCCTGATTTTGGCAGTGGAGGTGATTTGCTGTGGGTTCAGAGTGCTGTTATTTCACTCTTGTGCAAAACTGACTGTGGAGCAGAGCCGATTCTGAGCCAGTTACAGAGATCAGAGTGGGAAATATGTTGTTATTTATTGCCACAGCCTCGGTAAATTTAGTTAACATTTTGAGATGGACCATAATATTTCCTCAGTATAGCGATGTTTTGAGCAGATGTCAGGCAATAAATCAGTTTACTGACGTGTTGTTGTTTTGTTTTTATTTTTTCGGGCTCGTGGCTTGAGGCTGTTGGGGATTATTAAAGGATATAAAAGTCTTGACATGTCCTTCATCCTCCTGCTTTAGTACTGTTTTCAACTGGGAAAAAAGGAACGGTTTTTATGTTGCTTTAGCTTATTTTAATCACATTAATCATGTTTTAATATATATATTTTTTAATTATACAAATTTTAATTTGATGTTTTAAGTCAAGTTGAACTTAGATATAAGTTGAAATTACTTGTAAAGACAATAAATATTTTATTTATCAAATTTATAGCACAAATAAATTACATTGTGATGATAATAGTAAGAAATGAGCCCCAAATATGCTTAGTTAATGATGACACTAAAGACTGGGGTAATAATTATTCATATTAATGCATCACATGAATGAATGACTTTTTTTTTAAACAATATATTCTTGTCCACTGTTCACTGTCATCATGAGACAGGGATATTCATTTAGTTTGTCATGGGGGCCAGTTAATGAAGAGCATCCCAAATGAGGGGCTGGAGAGTTATGACTTGCAATATGAGTGATGACACAACAGCATATAAGAGCCCATATGCTGTATTTTTGCTCCTTAAGACACCCACGGTGGCTTTTTCTACATTAAAATGTTAATATATTGCATTTTGAAACTACATTATATCAGTGCATTGTACAATGTGGCTTTATTTTTACAAACATTCAAATGTTGCATTTCAAAGCGCAACATAAGCAGTGCAATACTTAAGTAGGCTTCTACATTCAGACATGTTCATATGTTGTTTTGAACTACATAACCATGGTTATATAATCATGGTTTCACGGTTATCATGTAAATTTAAGCTTTATATTAGGTAAGAATTTAAACTGACTGTTGTTATTATCTGCGTTCATGCATACATACATAATTTTAATAATTTGTAATAATTCAAATAACGGATCTTTTGTTTAATTTGCACTAAAGCCATGCACAACTCTCACCGTTACGACGTGAGATGTTGTCTACTCGGTCTGTCTGGAAGGCTTCGCTCCACGTGCGCTCGCATATTGTCATATATTCTAATATTGGAAATAACAAACTTGTGCGCGGAAAAGACGCAATATGTGAATGGCCCGCTGTTATAGTTATTCCAGTGTGCGTGCGTATTAGCCTCGGTGTATAAACTCAAAACTTTAAACTAGCGCACAGATGGCATATCTTTGTTTATTTGCAGCGGTTTTGTTCTGTGCAACAGAAACGTGGTGTTGAGAAACCTTTACGAATAATTATCCAAAGTTTTTGGCTGCTCGCGCCACTCGCTTAATGTCAGGTGACTCACGCTCTGTGCAGCCTTCAACTGCAGCTCATACTGTACTGAATAGAAGCATGTCACTTCATAACTAAAGCGGCTGTTTTTTGACTGAACTAAATTTATTTTTGATGTCTTGCTCACATTTGGAGGGCCGGAACAAACCTGACCCGCGGGCTGCCAATTGGATAGCCCTGTTATAAGGTGAGCCCGGGTGTGAGGTCCCTTTCATCGCTGCTTGCAGCTTTAATTTCACAATACATTCTTATGCAAATCAAGTTACAATACTTTTTCCTGAATTTTTACTGTAATTTACTGTAATGTTCAAAGTGTCAACATGAATCATAAAGCGGATGGAAGAGTTTATTATTTTCAAACTATTTTATACTTTTATCCTCAATAATTTTGTAACAAATCTACAACATAAAAAATATACGGCAAAAAACACTCAACTTGAAATGAAGCCAGTGCAGATTTTGATAAACAGCGGACATTTAAGAATTACAGATATTTCTTTTTCTGTTTTTGTTTTGTTCCCTTGCTTGAGCAGTTTCTGTTTGTGTAAAGCAGCCTGCTCGATTTGAACTGAGAATCATGTTGATTTTATGGTACTCTTGGTTGAATCAAAATTAAGGAAAACAGATGTGCTCTATTACAGCTTGGATGGGTAACGTTGCATCAGTAATAAGCATCAAAAATGCTCCGATTTATTTCTTAATGAGGATGAGTTTGCCTCTTATTTGTTATATTAGCACGTTTCAAACAGCTAAGCATTAGCCACTGGATTTAATATTTTAGGAGATTTTAGAACGCATTAGGATCCCATCAAAATCATATTATGTAGTGCGTGAAGGAAACAAGCAGAAATATATATGGCAATGTACTAGAGTGTGCACATATACACTTACAGGCCACTTTATTAGGTATACCTGTCCAACTGCTCATTAATGCAAATTTCTAATCAGCCAATCACATGGCAGCAACACAATGCATTTAGGCATGTAGACATGGTCAAGACAATCTGCTGCAGTTCAAACCGAGCATCAGAATGGAGAAGTAAGGTGATTTAGGTGACTTTGAACGTGGCATGGTTGTTGGTGCCAAACGGGCTGGTCTGAGTATTTCTGAAACTGCTGATCTACTGGGGTTTTCACATACAACCATCTCTATGGTTTACAGAGAATGGTATGAAAAAGAGAAAATATTCAGTGAGCGGCAGTTCTGTGGGTGCAATTGCCTTGTTGATTCCAGGAGAGAATGACCCTCGAGCTGAAACGCAACAGTAACTCAATAACCACTCATTACAACCGAGGGTATGCTGTAGAGCATCTCTGAACGCACAACATGTCCAAACCTTGAGGCAGATGGGCTACAGCAGCAGAAGACCACATCGGGTGCCACTCCTGTCAGCTAAGAACAGGAAACTTTCTTCACTTTCGCCATTTAGTGAAGTTTTTTTCCATATCCGCTGTCGCCTCTAGCTTGCATGGTTCGGGATCTATAGAGCTGCGCATCGTTGGATTTGCTCTTCAGTATTTGGACTCTCAGTAGTGATTATTAAACCACACTTAACTGAGCTAAACTGAACTGAACTTAAACACTACAAACTGAACTACACTGTTCCTATTTACTATGACCCTTTATGTGAAGCTGCTTTGACACAATCTACATTGTCTAAATGTCTAATGAAGGTGAATTGAATTGAATTGAAAACTGAGGCTACAATTCCCACAGGCTCACCAAAATTGGACAACAGAAGATTGGAAAAACATCGCCTGGTCTGATGAGTCGCGATTTCTGCTGCGACATTCGGATGGTAGGGTCAGAGATTCACATCATAGATATGTAGCTGACAAATCTGCAGCAACTGCGTGATGCTATCATGTCAATATGGATCAAAATCTCTGAGGAATTTTCCAGTACCCTTGTTGAAGCTATGCCACAAAGGATTAAGGCAGTTCTGAAGGCAAAAAGGGGTCCAACTGGTAATGTGTACCCAATAAAGTGGCCGGTGAGTGTATATCACTGTAAAAAGTAATTAACTACTTTAAAAAACTTTAAAAGCGAATAAACACTGTTTAGTTGACTCTATTTTGATCATTTTAAGATTTACTTAACATTTAAGGAAACAGGTTTACTTACGTTTTTAATTAATGTCAGCTATTTGCTTTAGAAGCAATGGATTTATTCACTTTTTTAAGTAAAGTCAACTAATCGCTTTAAAAGCAATGGGTTACTCACCTTTAACAGTCAATTAATCACTTTCGAAGCAACAGGTATATTCACTTTTTAAGTTAATTAATTGCTTTTAAAGCAACAGGTTTACTCACTTTTTTAAAGTAAAAAAAAAAAAAAAATAATAATACATTTATATTTCTAAGATAAGTATTGTGGAAAATATTTACTCTATTAAATTAATAGATTTTTTAAATTTAGCTTTTAAAGCCCACCAAAATGTCTAATTTAAGCAAAATTGAACAAATAAACAGATTACAAAAGTTAATGTATTAACAGGAAAAACTTAATTTAGTGAATAGGTTCACTTGAATGCTCATTTAAATTGCTGACTTTCAGTATTTGTGATATTACTTGCAATTAAATGTTATCACCCCAAATTAAATCTTGAATATTTTTGTAATAGAAGAAAAACAATCATAATTGAATCATAAAAAAATTCAATGTTCATTTGAGAGTTACATAGGCATATTGTCCCTTTTGTACATGCCTTCTAACATCTAACTGGTGCTGTGCCCGTTTAGGGTCAGGGCGTTCGTGTTAAAAGGCTTCAGGTTTGTTTGCATTGGGGTTTTAAGCTGTGTGCGGTTTCCATCTTGACTTGCCCATTCAGTTGAGCTGATTTCATGTCTGACAGTTATTGACAGCACGTATGCTCTACACTAAACCTGCTGTCTGTATACCAAACTGCATACACACAGGACTGACTGTAAGTGTACTGTGTGCCATTATCAATAGCCGTCTGTCCATCCCTCCTGAAAGCAGTTTTGGGCCCAGATACATGAGTGGTCCCTGCTGAGACCTCCAGGTTTGTTGATGTAGGATAATTGTCAAGGTAAAGAGGTGGGTTTGGGATGGCAAACTAAACAGCGTCTTTGTGAGCTTTGCGGATGGGTTGTGTACATTCAGCTGCTCAGAGGAAGGTGGAAATGTAATGAATGACCAGCTAAACCTCAATGTGAAAGAAGCCACTCACAAGAACCGGCGCCACTTCAGCCAAAAGCAATATGTCGGTACTGACTCTGTCCTCACATCTTGTTCCAGGTTTTACATGTTTTTAGTTGACAGGATCTTGATGAAGGAAATACAGCTGCTGATTTCAGAGGCCAGCAGTGTTTGGTGGCTTTTATAAGATTTAGATGTATAAATTAGCAATTTGGAGCAAGGCTTTACGTTGAGATTCTTGTAACCGACATAAAACTTGGGTTTCTTTTGAAAATACACTCACTGAACTGTTGTAGATATAGTCTGGCTATACTGCTTAATTTCTCAACTGATTTTATAAACGGACTGTACATCTGCACCAGTAGGAATTAATTTGCAACTGTGTGATTAATTTTGATGTATAATGTATGCTAGTAATTCAATTAAGAAAAATGTGATTGCTATTATTTACACTTGTATTTGATTTATTATCATTTTAGTTTTAGTGTTTTTAGTTCTTCAGTTTACATTCATATTATTTAGGTGCTGAGACTCTTTTATTTAAAGAGACTTCTTTATAAGAAATGCTTAAGTTTTGTTGTATTTAATAATAATAATAATAATAATAATAATAATAATAATAATAATAATAATAATAATAATAAAATATTACTAATAATACAACAACAACAACAATAATAACAATAATAATAGTAATAATAATAATAATAATACTATAATATTACCAATAATACAATAATAATAATAATAATAATATTAATAATAATAATAATAATAATAATAATAATAATAATAATAATAATAATAATAACAATAACAATAACAATAATAATAACAAAATATTACCAATAATACAATAATAATAATAATAATAATAATAATAACAATAATAATAATAATAAATCTTTTTTGTCATCTAAGCTTGAAATTTCTCTCAACACCAATATAAGACACAGAAGTGAAAATATTTGCCTTAAAACTCTATGCAGCACAGGCTGATAGGTCACCTATGCTGTCATTAACCACATTGCGCAGAGGATTGGTTGCTGCAGCCTCGACAGCCAATGAGCTTGCTCCTCATCACTTTAAATGCTCCACGTCATTTTTACACTGTTAAGCTGCAGCGTGTTTTGGAGACCCTCCTCCACCCCAGCTCCACCTGTGTTTAGATCTGGTACGGGTTACACATACAGTTGAAGTCAGAATTATTAGCCCCCCTGAGTTATTAGCCCCCTGTTTATTTTTCCCCCAATTTCTGTTTAACGGAGAGAAGATTTTTTCAACACATTTTCAAACATAATAGTTTTAATAACTCATCTCTAATAACTGATTTATTTTATCTTCGCCATGATGACAGTACATAATATTTGACTAGATATTTTTCAGAACACTTCTATACAGCTTAAAGTGATAAGCAAACTGCTTTTATTTTAGCCAAAACAAATAAGACTTTCTCCAGAAGAAAAAATATTATCAGACATACTTTGAAAATTTTCTTGCTCTGTTAAACATCATTTGGGAAACATTTATAAAAGAAGAAAAATTTCAAAGGAGGACTAATAATTCTGACTTGTTTTTACTTTACTGTATATTATGTTTGCAGCAGCACCGTGTTACATTCTCAGATGGCATGTCTGTGTATGTAGTGGTAGTAGCAGGTCTTTGTGCTTACTCTGCCATAATAATCAAAGCAGCAGCAGCAGCAGCAGCAGCGTAGCAGATCTATTCCACCAAGACCAAATACATCAACATTGCCATATAAATATTCATTACCCTGCTAAATCCAGAGAGCATTCATGACAGAAATAACATTCAGCAAAAAATTACACAATATTATTATTGCACCAAAAAATTATAGGGAAGAAATCATATCGTTATGATTAATATAGATGTGATTACGATTGTTAAATTCAGTAGCAGGCAAAAATATTTATACATTAGATTTTTTTTGTCTTAGGCTTTAAAAATATTTTATTTAAATTATTTTCAATTTAATATATATTTTTCTTTATTTTTGATGTATTCATTTTAAGTGGTGAAAGGTTTACTTAATTTCAACACTTTTATGCATATAGTACAACTGTTAAGCATATCATATTTGATTCATATATATCCATATATCAAGTAGATAAAATACTTTTCTTAGCCTTAGGCTTTAAAAACATGTACATTTTATTTTAATTTAAAAAATCATTTAAAAAAAATCATTTATTTTAATTTGTTAAATGTATACTTAATATCAACACTGTTATGAGTTACATAATGAGTATAGTTCTGGAGAATATTAGTGAAGTGTTTCAAAATTTTGAGCCATCCTGTTATTAAAAAAAACAAATAATAATGTCTCCTCATTGCGTCTAAAAATCCCTGAGTGCAAACATAATGAGTATTAAATAGGCCACTAACTTTTAATTTGTTTTTGGCATTGCTGAATCTCTCTCGGGCTCGTTTTCACCTTTTATTAAAGCTCTGTATCCCCCAAGCATTTTTAGCCAGCTGAAAACACCAGTGCTCTCCTGAAAACACAGCTGTGGATAGTTTTTTGCTACTGATGTGCTTATGAATATTCATACTACTGATTATATTTGCTCCTCCCATCCTCCACTGTGATTGGGTAAAATGCAGCACTTATTAATGTCACTTTTTAAAAAGCCATCCAAAGTTGAAGCTTGTATTGCCACTATCATTTTAAAATACACAATTCCCCCATTGAAAACAAAAGGAAAATATGCTAACCTTTAGGAAAAAATGTTTTAGTGGGCACAAATCCTGAGGGTTATTTTTGGAAAATGTATGTTTTTCCACCTTCACAAACATGAAATTCTTTCATCTGTAAAACACAAAATGAAGATGAAGTGAATCTGCGATTTGAAATCCCAGCACAATCGTGAAAGAGGCTTTTGTCTGAATATGAGCTGTTAGTATTGGCCGTCTCATACAGCACCATTAGTCAGATGATGTCACGTAACTGTTGATCAGCAAACGAGCCAGACCATGTTCCACAACAATGACTTTGCAGCCCTGATGCGTTTCCTGAAGCCATTAGAAAATCTGCAGCAATTTGTACAGTGCCAGAGCGGTGTGTAAAGCCAAAGGTGTCAAACTTGAGGAATAGCATTTTGGTTAGCCAATGTTTAAGATCATGGCATACCCTTATTTTTATTGTAACGTAATGTCAGATGTATTGAACTGTTTCTAGTTCATGTCTAATGATTTCATGCACTTTTCATTCACTCTTCAGGACATGTCAAATATTCAAGAGCTTTAATTGGTCAGAAGATTCAGTGAGAAACAGAAGTATGAGGATTTGTCAAAAAAATAGTCGATCAATTTAGGCGTACGTGACAAACTGTAAGATTTGCATGTTTAAACAGTTGAAGTCAAAATTATTAGCCCCCCTGAATTATTATAATATTAAAATATATTTATTTTAATAACTAATTTCTTATAACTGATTTATTTTATCTTTGCAATTATGACAGTAAATAATATTTGACTAGATATTTTCCAAAATATTAGTATTTAGCTTAAAATGACATTTAAAGGCCTAACTAGGTTATTTAGGCAAGTTAGGGTTATTAGGCAAGTCACTGTATAACAATGGTTTGTTTTGTGCGATCAAAAAGGGGGCAAATAATATTGACCTTAAAATGGTTTTTGGAGGGCTTAAATTGACTTCAACTGTATCTTCTAAATTTGAATTTTGTCACTGTTTTAGAGCACGCTAGTTATATAGATAGATATCTGAAAAACTAACATACTTATACTAACTGAAAAAAAATGTATCCATGCAAGTTAATCCACTAAAAATGTTTGTTTTGGTAATGTTTAATCAAAATCCAACCGTTTGCTTCCACTCTGCAATGGCAGTCTTTTTCTGATTACTTTCTTTCATTGAAATATGCTTAGCCACGCCCCCTCCAACTGTTAGTTTGCTGCGAGTGAAAGATGAGAGGAGGAGCACAAAAAGAAAGCCCCGCCCCCTACTCAGTAGTGGTCCCTCGTTTATCGCAGGAGTTACATTCTAAAAATAACTCACGATAGCTGAAATCCGCGAAGTAGTCAGCTTTATTTTTAATTTTTAATTATTTTAGATGTTTTAAGGCTGTAAAACCCCTCGCTACACACGTTATACACTTTTCTCAGACAGTTATTTACATTTTCACACTTTTATCTCTTGTTTAAACACTCGCAAAGTTCAAACTTTCATTCACTGCAAAACAGTCAACTTCATCAAATGAAATGAGTGTAGTCAACTCAAAATTGACGGAAAGTTAATTCTACTCATTTGAAAAGAGTTTTGAACTCTGTGTTGAGGGTAATGAGTTAAATACCTCATTGCTCCAAAATGAAGTTCACGGTACTTAAATAGATTCGTTTTTTTTTACTCAAATGGTTTGTTGCAATCAGTTTCCTCAAACGGTTTGTGTTGCCTTAACTTATTGGGTTTTACAGTACTCAGTTGGTTTGAGTTCTCTTCATTTATTAGGTTTTAATGCACTGTAAAAAATGCAGGGTCCCACACAATTCATTCATGTTGTCCCAACACAAATCGATTAAGTTAACTTAACACTTTTAACAAATTTATGTGGATTGAACATAAAAAAATTAAGTTGTCCCAATGAAATCTCAAAAATTGTGTTGTTTCAGCTCATTTTAAATAAGTAGTTTAAACAAGCAAAAAAAAAAAAAAATCCATGATGAGATCATATTAGGGGAGGCATGGTCAAACTCGATCCTCGAGGGCCGGTGTGCCTGCAGAGTTTTGCTCCAACACTAATCAAACACACCTGAACACCCTAATTAGTGTCTTCAAGATCACTAGAAAGCTACAAGCAGGTGTGTTTGATTAGGGTTGGTGCAAAACTATGTAGGGACACCGGCCCTCCAAGATCGAGTTTGCCCATCCCTGTATTAGGGCCAATTTACACTAATGTGTTTCATATTTAAAACTCCTAACATTTGATATGGTTACACCTTCCTGGTTACTATATACATATATATTTACATACATATATACAGTAAGTGAATCTATGAATAAAATTTTTCCACCTTTACCATGGAGATATTCAGGCAGATAAAGCTTTTCCTACTTGTGAGTGTTCCTGCTCAAACTTGTGAGGTAAAATGAGCTAAAATAAAACTTTACCAAAGCATCTTAAACATATATAGATGAAAAAAATGCATCCCTGCAACCAAAACAAGCAAACAAACAATCGATAAATGTACCAGTTAGAAATATGTCAACATACTGAAATAAAAGTCTGCAGGAACTTCCAGGTTTAAAGCTTTTGTTAAAAGTCTATTTGCATATTGAGAAAGTAAATTTGTTTTTGCTTCCATAGAATATTTTAATAGTACACAATGTTTTTGACAGAGATTTTTTTTAAAGTAAGAAAAACTGTTCTATGGTGTTTATTTTTTACCAAAATTTAGACACAAAGAAACCTCTCAAGAAGTTGGACAGTGTCTCTTCTGTTCCTGCTCTGTAGCTTATGACTTTTGCCCCTTGTCCTCTATGTTTGTCCCATTGGGATGGCCCATCTAGACGATGCTTAATTGATCCAGTCAGGGCTTCTGCAAGCAGCCTTAATGGCTTCAGTGTTTTTATAACCAGCCTGATAATGGCTGCCGTTCTCTCTGGTTCCTACTAATCAAATAAGAAATTGACCAGGAGACCAGAAGCTCTGGAAGCAGGCCTAACTTTTTCGCTCATTTGCTTTGTCCTCGAAAAGCAGGCGAATATAGGCTCGAGAGTTCAATGGCAGTGAGTAAACACTTTCAATTAAAACCTAATAACCATCCAGGCACTACTTCGACAGACACCAAGGAATATGAGCCATTTCTTCAAACTTGGATGCTGTTCCCATCATGATGAATGGTGAATGTCCAATCAACACTTGTGCAGAGCTCCCGTCTGAAGGGTCTTTAAAGCCGAGCGCTGTACCAGAGGGCTTCGCTCCATCTGGCAGTCTGGAGAGGCTCTTTCACACCCTCTCTCAGATGCACAACGCGTCTTTTTGGCTGGAGAATGAATGGACACATCCATTAGAGTGCTTTAGCCTTCATGGTTCTGTTTGTCCTCCCAATGCAGTCTCAGTCTCCATGCATTTATAGTGCTCTAGAGAGTGAGTCGGGTTCATATTTTAGTTACACTTTGTTTTAAGTCACACCCTGAACTTATATAAAAAAATATATAAGTGCAATGTACTTGGTGTGTTCATATATTGTATTGCAGAAGACTTATGGGGCAATTAAGGGACAGATTTGGTGGTATGGGTGGGTTAAGATGTAAGGGATGGGTCAATGGTGCAATTATAAATGTCATTACAAAAATTAATTATGTAATTACATGCAAATATAAGTGTATACATGTGTATAAGTGCAGTGTACCAGTGGTTAGGTTTAAGGGTGGGTTAAGGTGTAAGGGATAGATGAATGGTTTAATTATAAATGGCCACCTTTGAATTATAAGATTCTATCTGCGTTCTAAATGATTTTGAGATATTGAGCTTCAAAGTTTTGGCATTCCATATAGCAAACAATATGTGTGTAACAGTTCTCTTTCATACATAACATGACAGAGACCTTACATGTTCTCTAAATGTAAATAATCAAAGTTCTCTTAAATTTGCATTCATTCATTCATTTTCTTTTCAGCTTAGTCCCTTTATTAATCCGGGGTCGCCACAGGGGAATGAACTGCCAACTTATCCAGCATATGTTTTACGCAGCGGATGCCCTTCCAGTTGCAACCCATCACTGGGAAACCCATACACACTCATTCACACACTACGGACAATTTAGTCTACCCAATTCACCTAAACCACATGTTTTTGGGCTGTGGGGGAAACCAGAGCACCCGGAACAAACCCACGCAAACGCAGGGAGACTATGCAAACTCCACACAGAAACGGCAACTGACCCAGCCGAGGCTCGAACCAGTGACCTTCTTGCTGTGAGGCAACAGCACTACCTACTGCAACTAGAAACTAGAAATGAAGAAATGGTGCATAGTAAAAAATCTAAACCAAAGTGTGTGAAAAGCAAACAAACAATCCACTATCAATACCTGCTCAAACCTGTATTAAAAGTAACATTTCTGTCTCCTGACCTTCATCAGACAAATGCACACACTGAAAAACACAGCATAATTAAGAAAACGAACATTAAAGCTTCATCATTTTATCGAATGGGTGATACATTATGTAAGGACATAATCCAGAACAATTAAATTCAATAATACACAATGCTTCATCGTTTAATCCCAATTACATTTTTATTAAGACATTAATTGTTCTCAATTATGTCTCTATATACTTTGTCACCCTTTGGATAAAATGATGAAGCTTTAATATGTTCAATGTTGGGACATTATTTATATTTTAAAATTTAGTTTTGGTTAGCTCAATGGTTTGCCTGAAAGCAAGAAGCTCGCTGATTCAAGTCCCGGCTGGGTCAGTTGGCATTTCTGTGTGGAGTTAGCATGTTCTCCCCGTGTTCGCATGGGTTTCCTCTGGGTGCTCCGGTTTCTGCCACAGTCTAAATACATGCGCTATAGGTGAATTGAACAAACTAAATTGGCTGTAGTGTATGTGTGTGTAAGGGTGTTTCCCAGTGCTGGGTTGCAGTTGAAAGGGCATTCAGTGTGTAAACATGTGCTGGATAAGTTGGCGATTCATTCAAAGGGACTAAGCCGAAGGAAAATGAATAAATGATTTTAGTTTTCACAAACGCTCTTTAAAACATTAGACTCTTTAGATTTCTATGTATTTTCTATATAACATTGTTTCTATATAACATCTATATAACATTATATCTATATACAGTAACATTTCTAAATAACATTATTCAATTAATGTGATGCAGAAAGCGAAATTACATTAAAATGAAGCTATTTGAGCTACATAAATAAATGATAGGCTTTCTTAAATATGTAAATAATAATAAATTGCTAAATACTTATTTTTAAATAAACATCTGACTAATGAAAAGCAGAACTTAGCATGCTGTGGCTTTTGACAGCATTAAAATATTACATCCAATTTTTCCATCCACAAGTTTACACTCTTTTTATCAGCATTTCCGCCATTTAAATTGCCTCATAAATATTTATACAGTTAGAATATTATAGCACATTCCACTTGCTTGTATTCCCAAGCCCTCTATAATTCATATCATGTCTATAAGCAGCTCGGCGAGATTGTATTTCCTGATTTTATTTGACACTGAACACCTCTGTTTACTGATTATTGCGTTTTGGATGTGACATGAGAATCATATTCTCATATTAATAAGTGAAGTGCCTGCAAGCAGCACTTTCCATTTAGATAAGCGCAAGTATTGCTTATTTTTATCCCCCGTAAGGCATTTATTGCGATGGTTTCTGGTGGTAAAGTGTACAGTTACTTGTAGATATGAGAAAGACAGCATTTGGTGCATCAGTAAAAGTTGTTTTTCCTTCAAAGAGGATTCGAGTTGACTGTTTTCGAACAGTTCAAGTCTGCTATTTTTGGTTATTTCTGGTTAAGTCTTAAAGTGGCACAGCTTAGGATTTGGTATTTGGGTCTCCACCCTGAAATATCTGCAGTGGCTTTGCATGAATTACAGAAATGCAGGTTTCTGATGCGGCTGTGAAATAAGCTGAACTTCAAGGGCTGTGTTTTAAACCAGACTCACAGCCAACCTGATAAATCCACACAAGTAATATTTTGTTGTTTTGTAATGTAACCAAGCTTGACATAAATCCAACGACAGCTAGTTGTAGGATAAACACTGTGTCTGTACCAACAGAGTTTCCAGAGCGATCCATCATTTCCTGTCTGTAAGGGAAGTGGAGGTCAGTGTGTCAGTAGGGAAATATTCCAGATTCTGTCTGGCTTCTATAAATATTTATGTCAATATTTCGGCGCAGACTAATATATCATGCGTAACTCCTACAGACATCTCGAGTTGATAACATATTTACAGTATATGCATCACTACCATTCAAAGATTTGAGGTTGTGTTCTAGATCTGCTGGTTTCAGACTGTTGAATGAGCTTTTTTTTGCCGACTGATTGGCACGATTAGCTATTCACCGTGGTATGAACTGTTATAGGGGTAGTCAAATGTATATTTATATTATCTATAATAGGTACCATATACTGCATTGATTCAATCATTTAAATTTATATCTCTATGGTAGGTATGTGGCTTAAGTAAGTTCAAATAATGTCCAGAAACGCTTTTATATGCTCATTTATTTCCCATAAAATATTCCTAGAATCAGAATTGACCATATTTGGAATGGTCGTGAGTATTAATCAGCCTTTTTTCCAGATCGTTTTATTAACATTTTGGTCAACAAAACAACAACTTCAAAAACAAGGAGACAAATTGTCTTGGCTCCAACAGAGCCCCTATACATCATGTCATGATATATACATACAGTGCTCAGCATATATAAAACCCTAATAAGTTGACTGAACTAAATTAATTGAGTAAACTCATTGCCTCAGTTTAATTGAGTAACGGAGTCTCCCAAAACGTCCATATTTAAGTTTATTTAACTTACTGGTTTTGTAGATTATACTTAAATTGTTCAGTTCCCCAAACTTAGCACTGAAAACCCTAATAAGTTGACTGAACTAAATTAATAGAGTAAACCCGTTGCCTCAATTTGATTGAGTAATGGAGTCCCCCAAAACTTGCATTTTTAAGTTTATTTAACTTGCTGGTTTTGTAGATTATACTTAAATTGTTCAGTTCCCTAAACTTAGCACTGAAAACCCTAAAGAGTTGACTGAACTAAATTAATTGAGTAAACTTGTTGCCTTAATTTAATTTAGTAACAGAGTCTCACAAAACTTCCATATTTAAGTTTTTTTTAACTTGCTGGTTTTGTAGATTATGCTTAAATTGTTCAGTTCCCTAAACTTAGCACTGAAAACCCTAATAAGTTGACTGAACTAAATTAATTGAGTAAACTCGTTGCCTTGATTTAATTGAGTAACGGAGTCTCCCAAAACTTCCATATTTAAGTTTATTTAACTTGCTGGTTTTGTAGATTATACTTAAATTGTTCAGTAGGTGTCTTAGGTCTGAATTTGTCAGTGATACTAGTTTACTCACTGAGAGCAAAGATCCACAGAGATCACCACCACGTGCAATGTATAGGGTAGGCGAGATACACAAAGCGGCTTGTGTAAGATGAGAGTCGGCCTCTAGATTTACACTGACAGCAGGAATGTGTGGTTTTAATCAGAACAGAGCTTCAGTCTCTCTCCTTCAGTGACTGTGCTCCTGTACCGGGGCTTTGATTAGCTGGACCGTTGCCCTGTGCCCGGTGAGAGGGGCCAGGCAGACCCGACGGGGAGCTGAGAGGTGCAGTGAGGACACCGTCAGCCCAGAGCAGATGGATTGTACTGTGTTTCCGGCCCGCTGCCGCTCCGCCAACTCTGAGACTGTAATGATGTGTCAGAGACCCACGACACACTGTCAGATGTGCTCATATTCAATCATTGGTTAATGTGCCCTAAACAACTTGGTGAGCTGAAGAAAAAAGTATGTTATTTTAATGAAGACCATCCAAGCATGCAACAACTGATGCTTGAAATCAACATGGATTCTAAATGCATTATAATTTTCTCCTGGGCCATTTTTACTTGACACAAAGTAAATACACAAGTAAAGTAGTCCAGCTAAAGGGATAGTTTAACTAAAAATGCTCATTTATATTTTCTCTTTACCCAGGAGACACACAATGTCATAAGACATTAATATTAAGTTATTTTTAGGTCATCAGCGTCTAAGGACAATGTTATTTTAACATCCAATAATGATGTAAAATGATGTTGATATTTAGTTGATTTTAGGTTGATTTTAGGTTGTGTTGGAAAGTGACCAAAATCCAACGTTGAACAAACATCTTAAACCAGCGCCATTTAGACGTCAGATACTTACATTTATTCGTTAGGTATGGTGACCAAAATTCTACGTCTGATAGACGTCATAGTGGTAACGTCCACATAACATCAAGCTGTAACATTATTAGACATTGATATTTGGTTTATTTTAGGTTGCATTGGAAAGTAACCAAAATGCAATGTCTGTCTGACATTGAACATTGACTTTGGCCTTGACGTTGGGTTCTGGCGTCAACCCAGTTTTCAGTTCTAAACAAAATGCAACGTCCCCATGACCATGGGGAACAACCTCAATCTGACTTCATGTTGACATCCTGTGCCTCCTGGGGTGATTTTGAACCTTTATGAATTTCTTTTTTCTATTGAAAACAAAAGAAGATATTTTGAAAAATGATGGTTGCTGGGACCCATTGATTTCCAAAGTAATTTATTTACCTTCTATGGAAGTCAATGGGTACTAATGGGTCACCCAGCATCTTCAAAACCTGTTTGTACTCCCCCATTTTTCAACACCAAAGAAGATGTTTTGAAGACTGTTGCAAACCTGTAACCACTGACATCCCACCACCTTCCTGGAGGGCCATAGCTCTGCACTAGTCAGCTTTAACCCTAATTAAACACACCTGATCAAACTAATTGAGTCCTTCAGGCTTGTTTTAAACCTATAGGTAAGTGTATTGAAGCAGGGTTGGAACTAAACTGTGCAGGGTTGCGGCTCTCCAGGAACTGAGTTTGACATCCCTGACATACAGTACACAAATACTGTGGAACTTAATAAGTTACGGTTTTTCAGCTTTTGTTAGTAAATCTCATTTCGTGTTCAACAGAAGGCACAAATTCATACAGGTTTGTAACAAATGAAGGGAGATTGAACGATAGCAAAATGATCAATTTTGGTTGACCTATCCCTTTAAACCTCTTTTATGCTATAATCTAAAGCTCCTTTTCAATGGATAAAATCAGGTCCAAGTGTATATTTTATTCTTGTTGAATATCTTGGAATGTATTTACATATGAAACATGACGTTGATTGCTATTGACATCCTACTTTCTTCATTAGTTCATTAGAAGTAAAAATGTGTTGCCAGATTTCATGGATCTGTGCTTTAGACACAAAACACTGCCATTACTGCTAATTCCGCTGCACTGCTAATTCAGCCTCTCTTCATGCATGAGTGCGGCTTCTGATCTAAAAGGTTTAAGGTTAATTGTTTTACAAGCTGCTTTAAACTTCACACCTATCCATGACCAGTGCATTTAGAGATTGAAAGTATAACTATAGCACCAAAATGCTTAAAAGGGTCAATTATCTGTTGATGCACTGTGGATGCTAATTAGATTGCTGTTGGGAATAGAATGATATAAGAACGGCTAGCTATTATGATGTACAGTGAAGATCAAAATTAGAAAACAATTTATGGACACTTCATTATTTTATTAGATTTTTTTCAGATCATTGTTTTTAGTTGAGTTGCTATGTAGCTACTATGTAACTATGTACCATGTGGCTGCTCTGCTAGTATATCAGAGAAATATTTCATGCTAAAGAAAACATTCCCCAAACTATGACTGTCACAATCACCAGCGATCTATCGCTTGCATATCTGTCACTGAACTGGACTACAAATACTATCATGCACCACACACACACCAGTTCTAGATACCCCATGATCGCTCACACACAGCTTAACTATATATAAATCTTACTTACATGTACACTTTGCTGAGTCTTGTTTATGTTCTGTAGCATTACGAATTGTTCCATTGTCTTGGCTTGCCGTGTTTCCTGACCCTCGTCTTGTTTATTGTTTCATGTTGTTTACCTGTACCAACCTCTTCGCCTGTGATCCTATTACTCTTTTGGATTACCTGCATGCTTCTGTCTGTTCCTGTTGTGACCTTTACCTGTCTGACGATTCTAATTCAGTTGCCAGTATCGTTCTGTTACAACAACACTTCATCTGCACCTTTCATTAACTTTACACACTTTCGGTTCAGTATTTTCCCAATTTGACGAACACACACCAGACTCACATACAATATTCCAACAATAGTCATCAAATAGACAGATTTCACATGTGTAGTCATCCATTTCTGTCTATTTTGTGACTGGTCTGTTGCACTATTGTTAGACATTAATTAGATTTTCACTGGGAGCTAAAATTTAACCTTGTTTTAGCCAATGTTTTATGCTTTGGACATCTATTAGACCTATTTTAAAGGTGCTGTATGTACGTTTTTGACTCTTCTAAAGCATAAAAATACCACAATATGTTTGCAGATATTTAGGAAACATGCTAAGTGAACATTCTTATTGTCTAAAAAGCTATGCTGAAGTCAGATATTCTGCTTTGAAAATGTCTGTTCTGTGCCGGACTGCTGTCTTTGTTTTGTTTCTTTTACCCGGCCAATGCCACTTAAATTTCAGCATCACGGGTTGCCTTGTTGGAAAACCGCATATTTCATTAATTCAGAAAGGCTCTCAAAGCATTTGCCCGAGATCGAACAGCCCTGAAATGAGACGCAGATTTGGAGTCCCACATGAGGTTATTGATTAGCAAATAATATAAATATTATGAATGTAAACATTAGATAAGCAGGTTACATTGTAACGGCGTGTCCTACCAACACACCACGTGACGAGATACGCAGTGATGAGCAATTTGGTTGTTTGCACCAGACGAAACACGACAGAAATTCAAATACATCCATTCAGAAGCACAGAAAATGCATGAAATGGTAAGGTTTATAATCGAATTAATACATATCAAACCTCTTTAACATGATTAAATGTAGATGCTGAATCACTGATATTTGTTGGCTGGCACTGAGTCACGGTTCTACAGTTCAATTTCAATCTGTTTATTTTATTTTCAAGATCTGAGGTGAACTATGTGCTGCTGCTTTTAGTATTATGGCAATAAATGTCATGTTAAATGCCATTCAAACTCACATTATTAGCATTTAACATTGAATTATGCACATGAGGTGTGATCATTATCAGTTTTCAGTTGTTCAGGTGTTGGTTAGAGTAAAAACTTCTTTTTATATGGAAATTATTCGCTCTATCGCGAGCCGTTGCTTTTATAGAACACGATTTAAATCAGCCATTAGGCTCGATATTCGCTCCTGTTGGTCCTCAATCTGGCAACCTGCGTTTGCTTGTGATTTGATCTAGGAATGTAATACCTAGTTCAACCACTGGGTGTCAAACTTACACACTGCACATTTAAACACACAAAAAATGCTTACTGTGGGTTAACCTGTTATTATCATTAATAATAATTTATTTATTATCAGGTTTCGTTCTTTAAACATCTACACTATAAAAAATGCTGGGTTCGATTTTTGCTGGGACAACATGAAGAAATTAAGTTAACTTATTAGGTTTTACAAATTTAAGTGGATTGAACATAATCGAATTAGGTTGTTCCCAAAAAAAACTCAAGAATTGTGTTGTTTTAGCTCATTTTAAATAAGTAGTTTGAACAAACATCATTTTTTGTGTGTAAGCTTACTGTAATTCAGACTAAGTCGTGAACTTGACATTTTAGAAATTGTTTGTTGCTCTAATTTTGATCTCCGCTTTATATCGAGATAAAATTTTACATTTCAGCCATGGATTGGTGATAAGCCTGTGGCACGAGCTTGAAAAGAAAGAACTGTGAGAGCACTTAATTCTTCCTTGTGGAAAACATTTGTTTAATGTAGCTTTCAAGTCGGTGTCTTCACTAAAAACAATACACAGATGGGAGGCAACAGAATGACAGATTAAGTATATTTATTTCGAAGTGTCCGCTAAGTCTTTGTAAGTACGCATCTCTTCCCTCGCGTGATGAAAGGATGATATCACTCCTTGTATTTCAATTAATCTAATTAAATCGTTCTTGCATCTTCGCCCTGGCCCTGTGAGCAAGTGCCAAAACGTAATTATGATCTTCGTTTCATGGAATGCTCAAGCACATGGTGTGAGGATGCACCAGAGCTGGATAATTGGCAGCTTTATGCTAATGAGGACTGGGAAGACAGAGAAAAATAAAGAGCAAAGCATTTCCGGAGTGACAAAGCGTGAGAATGAGTGTGTTACTTGCATAGTAACTGTATGATTTAACAAACCCACTCTAGTATACAGTTGAATTATTAGCCACCCTGTATATTGTACTCCCAATTTCTGTTTAATGGAATTTTTAACACATTTCTAAACATAATAGTAAATTAATAATTTATGTCTAATAGCTGATTTCTTTTACCTTTGCCATGATGACAGTACATAATATTTTACTGTATGTTTTTCAAGATACAAGTACTCAGGTTAAAGTTTAATTTAATGGCTTAACTAGGTTAGTTAGAGTAATTAGGTAAGTCGTTGTATAACCATGGTTTGTTCTGTAGACCACTGAAAAAATATTGCTTAAAACGGCTAATGTTGTGGTCGACAGTGGTGTTGTCTCCACTGGCAATTACTTCCTGTAGTCTATTGTAACTGCCAGTGGTGTTTTCTGTTACGAAATGGACACTTACAAAAGACTTGCAGATCCAAATGCAGTTTATTAGTCGAGGTCGTACAGGCAGAGGTCATAAACAGGAGCAAAGCAGTAGAGGTCAGAGCCAGCTCCAAGTGGGTGGGACTTGAGCTCCAAGTGGGTTAGTGTCATAAAGCTAGATACTGATCTTGTTACCGGGAGGAAGGAGGCGGAGAACCGACGAAACTTTAAAGGTATTTATTAATAAAAAGGATGGCAGCTCCTCATGGAGACCGTCGCCTAAACCGAATCAAACACATCATAACTGTCCAGGCTTGGACCTTTTTCAGCTTCCTCTGGGCCTTCGAGCTCCAAGTGGGCTGTACAAACCTGAAGTTTTTATTTATTTAATGTCTTGTACATGACACAGTCCAATATTGTGCTTTATGAATGTCTACACCTACCCCAACTCTAAACCTAACCTCACAGTAACCTGATATGTTTTATTGAAACTCCTATTTGACAGGCGAGAGAGGAGTTTGAGCTCAGGTAGATGTCAAGAACTCCCCTGCTGTAGAAGCTAATGAACAGATAGTGATTGCTCTTAAGAGATAACTACTTACTAGGAGCATGTCTATGGTGCAGATTTGGATTAGTCAACTAACTTAAGTTGCATGTTTTTGGACGGTGGGAGGAAACCGGGGAACCCGGGGGAAACCCATGTGAGCACGGGAAGACCGTGTAAACTCAGCACAGAAATGTCAGCTGGCTTGGTAAGGACTAGAACCAGTGACGTGCTAACCACTGGGCCACCGTGCCACCCATCTAGGAAAGAAGGAGGAGTAGGGGTGGAAGGGGGGATTCTTCAAAACAAAGATGGCTGTGAACTTAGGGTATTTATAGTGGCTTAGAAATCGTCTGATTGGTGAATCATTAATTAAATAATGCGGGGCCGGCTGCAAGCAATCATAAGCATGTGATCCTCTGGAAATTAGTTTATAAATAAACTTCACAAGTTTTATTGCAGAGCAACACAAACTGTACGCAGAAGTATAAATGCACGGCAGGTGGGTGTAGACGTGGGTCACGCCAATCACTCGACGCAGAAATATAAATCAGCCTTTATTGTCAGCTGTTGATGAGCACAATGGGAGTTTTAGTTCATTAGGAAGCTATCTCCAACAGAGAAAACACAGCTGGTGATTACAATGGACTAAAGAAGTAATCGCCAGTGGAGACAACACCACTGGCAATCAAAATAATATTGACCTAAAATGTTATTAAGAAAATTAAAAACTGCTTTTACTGTAGCCGAAATAAAACCAACAAGACTTTCTCTAGAAGAAAAAAAACATTGAAAATACTGTGAAAAATTCCTTGCTCTGTTAAACATCATTTGGGAAATATTTTAAAAAGAATAAAAAAAATGCAGAGTAATTTTGACTTTAACTGTATATAAAAAATAAACATTCTCTTATTGAGGAATGTGCCATTGTTCTAAGATTTCAATTAGGCATTAATTGGTATGGTGGTGGTTTAGACTCGTGGCTGGTAACCAGAAGGTTGGCGGTTTGATCCCTGCAGGAAGTGAACCGTGAGCCAATCAGAGTTTGAGTAAGGCACTTAATCCCAGAATGCTCCAGGGGGGGATTGTGCCTGTAATAAGTTCATGGCGCCAGTCTTTTGGTGACATCATGCAAACTGCTTGATTCTACGGTTTTGTGGAGATAAATTAATGATTCTAGTATCTAATTACTTAGCAGTGCAGATAGAGTCATTAGTCTGCTCGGGGAAAGACATTGGAGGAACCAAGTGTGTACGTTTGCCCAGAGGAAAAGTGAATTGCTCTTTAATCGCTCTGGTGGCTTAATTATTTGATTCATCATTTTCATCTAGGGCCAGGTTTCCAACTAAGATTCAGTAATCCAATCACAATGGTTAGCCAGACTATTTCAACCTGGTATTAACATACACTCAAGTATGTCTCTTGTGAGCACTTGTGTTTATGTTTCGTTAGGCCCCTTCCCTCTTATTTTGTCACAGTCTACATCACTTTGTAATGCATTCAGTGTGACGCATGAGAACATTATACATGTTACACTTCCTACGAGCAGGCAGGAAAGCAAGAGAATGGAATATTAAGTTGGTTGTCTTTTGAGGTTGTTTGAATGCATTGACAACATGAATGCTTACGTTACAAAAACAAACATCTGACAAACATGCATCTTCAAGTGGTCAAAAGTGGTTAATGTCACCCGCTTCGAATGTTATCACTTAATTGAATGGGTGTTATCAGTGGTCATCAGCTGATAGATATGGGCCAATGTGAAGAAGTGATGATTTTTCCAGCTGTCTTCGACGGCCACACTGGTACACACACACACACACACACACACACACACACACACACACACACACACACACACACACACACACACACACACACTTCCATGTAATTGTCCCTGCGGTTTGCTGCAGATGCCGAGTGCATGCTTAATCCCACTTCTGACACCAACTGCGACACTGACACTGCGATCACAAACTGTGATGCTGCAGTAATGTAGTTTCCTCGGAGTTGGTCAGTTTACCTGGCTAGTGAGCGTGTTGTGGCAGAACCGTGAGCAATTCTCTTCGTTAGATGCTCTAATATTTTGTATATATATATATATTAACAATTTCACATAAATTAGCATGCCAAAAATAAATTGTTTATTTTTCTTCGCATAGCAAATTAACATGTAACTTGACTGTTGCATAAAAATAATAGGTTAAATAACAAAATGGGATTTAATTAACAAACAAGTAAAATAAATATATTTGTAGTAAAATGTAAATGAAGGAACTAGGAGCTGAATCCAACTCAAATGTTCTTGAATAAAACATGTTTCAGTAATGTACATATGTACAAATATGCAATGTCCGATAAGGCTTTTGAGAGGAGTTTTGACAGTTCAGTGTCATCATACAAGAGAAAAGCTAATACAGATAGTATGATTTACTTTAGAAAATGCGGCATAAATTCATCATATTTAGCCTTTTAGATTCTTTTTAACACATGTTTGTCAATCAGACAGAGCTTCTATGTTCTTTCTTGCTGTCAATTGATTATTGGGAAATTAATAAATAATATAAATAATTCTTGTTAACTTCCAGCCACAGCCATATGTGATCTATAGCTGATTAACCATTTGGAAGGATAGCCTTCTGAGCCTACATAACGCTATTCCAGAGTTTAGGAGCCATAAATGAGAAGGCTCGACTTCCTTGAGTAGACTTTGCTATTCTGGGTACTACCAGAAGCCCTGAGTTTTGAGATTTTAAAGAACGGAGAGAAGGTGAGAAGATATAGGTGAATAAAGTCATATTTACAGACTTTTGCCAGATAAAAGTTTTCTTGGAGCTTCATATGATGACAGTTGAATCCCTAAAGTCACATGGAATGTTTGAACAATGTTTTAGGATTTTTCTGGATGAACATTTCGGGAATGTTGCTGTCTATGGATGTCTATGGAGAGCTCCAGGGTTTTATCTAAAATATCTTAATTTGTGTCCCGAAGATGTCCCAAAGGATTGGAATGACCTGACTGAACAAATAAAATGATATAATAATTCGGTATAATAATGAAATGAGCAATTAATTACAGAGTTTTCATTTTTCTGTTAACTAATCTTTTAAAGTACAAATGAAATCAAAACTAACCATATGATTTTGTCAGCTCACATTCCTAGTTTTGTGGTGAACAGTTCATCTGTGCATGTTATTAAGAAACAAATTGCTTGCCCTTGTAATCTTTAATTAAAATCTGAAAATGGATCATTTAATATTCAGTTTCTCTAGGATCTGCATCACAATAATAAAAAAAAATGGTTGCAGCTTCCAATTCATGTGAACTTTAAGCTCAACATGCTTTAGATGCTGTTTATAGCTGTATTATTGACATCATTCTTCCTACTCTCTCCACAGGATCCCTCGTTCTCCCTGCTGCTTCATGATAAGTTGCAGGTGCCCAACAGCACACGCAAGGCATGGAATGAGCGTGACGGTCGCTGTGACGTCTGCTCCACCCACTTGAGTCAACTGAAGCAGGAGGCCGTCCACATGGTGCTAAATCTGGAGCAGTGTGATGTATCTCCTGGCTCTCCTCCATCCCTGGCCTCCCTGGTGGGATCCCGCAGCATCCCTCAGGGTCCCACACCACCCCGTGACTGGGCTTACCTCCCTACAGGCTACCACCACCCTTCAGCCACCTCTGCTACTGTTTCTGCCACCACAGCCAGTTCCACCCCAACAACAACCACCAATGCGGGCAACAGTGGAAGCTCCCACCACCCATCCTACCCCAAACACGGGCCCAAGCCCAACAGTCTGGGGGTGTGCAGTGGGGTGGAGAGGAAGAACAACTCACCTGGCCACTCTGGAAAGACAGCAGGACCACAACAGCCTCATCTACCCAGCAGCCCTAACAACACTAATGGAAATGTGTTGAGTTCTGTTGCACTCCAAGCTCATCAATACCTAGAGGGGACCTGGACATCTGGACACCTGTCAAGAGCCAATGGTGTCACACTTTATCCCTATCAGGTAGGCACATATTAAACCTCAGACATCTATCTTTATTTACTTATTTTTCTGTCTATCTATTAAAGCATGTCCATCCATCCATTCGTTCATAAATGGATCTGTATATATCTATATCTATATCTACAGTGTATTTAAATATCCATCCATATCCTTATCTATTCATTAATTCATATTTATATCTATGCATCATCCCATTTCCATCAATATTTATAGCTATATATATTAGATCATGAACATTTATCCATCAATTTATTCATATCTACATCTGTATATCTAGTCTTTTTCATCCATCCATCCATCCATCCATCCATCCATCCATCCATCCATCCATCGATACATACATACATACATAAATACATACATACATACATACATACATATCAATATACACACACACATATATATATATATATATCCAATTTATCCAACAATTAATTTCCATTATAGATCCTTAAAAATATCTAGTCATCCATCCACCCACCATCCATCCATCCGTGCATCTGTCTGTTCGTTCATCCATCCACCCACATATCCATCCATCCATCCATCCATCCATCCATCCATCCACCCACATATCCATCCATCCATCCATCCATCCATCAGTCCATCCATCCATCCAAAAACTATCATGCATAAATGTTCATCCATCCATCCATCCATTCATATCTTTCTCTATATATATTTATATCAGTTTTCATTTACATCATTTCAGTTTATCCATCGAACATCCATTCATATCCACATCTGTATGTTTATCTTCAGTATGTCCATCCATCCATCCATCCATCCATCCATCCATCCATCCATCCATCCATCCATCCATCCATCCATCCATCCATCCATCCATCTATCCACCATCCATCCATCTGACCGTTTGTCCATCCATCCATCCATCCATCCATCCATTTATCCATCCACACATCCATCCATCCATCCATTCATACATCCATCCATCCATCCATCCATCAGTCCATCCATCCATCCATCCATCCATTCAAAAACCATCATACATAACCGTTCATCTATCCATCCATCCATCCATCCATCCATCCATTCATCCAAAAAACTATCATACATAACTTTTTATCTATCCATCAATCCATCAATCCATCCATCCATCTAAAAACCATCATACATTACAAACATTCATCCATCC
Organism: Danio aesculapii; assembly: GCF_903798145.1. NCBI lineage: Eukaryota > Metazoa > Chordata > Actinopteri > Cypriniformes > Danionidae > Danio > Danio aesculapii. Next base: position 41,559,702 of record NC_079451.1, on the reverse strand, counting down.
ATCCATCCATCCATCCGTTCGTCCGTCCGTCCGTCCGTCTATCCATCTATCCATATCTCTCTCTATATATATTTATATCAGTTCATCATTTCCATTTATCCATCCAACATCCATTCATATCTTTATCTGTATCTTCAATATATCCATTCATCCATCCATTCATCCATCCATCCATTCATCCATCCATCCATTCTTCCATCCATCCATCCATCCATCCATCCATCCATCCATCCATCCATCCATCAGTCCATCCATCCATCCATCCATCCATTCAAAAACCATCATACATAACCGTTCATCTATCCATCCATCCATCCATCCATCCATCCATTCATCCAAAAACTATCATACATAACTTTTTATCTATCCATCAATCCATCAATCCATCCATCCATCTAAAAACCATCATACATTACAAACATTCATCCATCCATCCATCCATCCATCCGTTCGTCCGTCCGTCCGTCCGTCTATCCATCTATCCATATCTCTCTCTATATATATTTATATCAGTTCATCATTTCCATTTATCCATCCAACATCCATTCATATCTTTATCTGTATCTTCAATATATCCATTCATCCATCCATTCATCCATCCATCCATTCATCCATCCATCCATTCTTCCATCCATCCATCCATCCATCCATCCATCCATCTCTACAGATATATATTCATCCATTAAATCATATCTATGTCCACCCATCCATCTATCCATCCATCCCTCCATCTATCCATGCATCCATCCATCCATCCATCCACCCACACAAACATCAATTCATCCATCAGTCCATCCATCCATCCATCCATCCAAAAACCATCATACATAATCGTCTGTCTGTCCATCCATCCATCCATCCATCCATCCATCCATCCATCCATCCATCCATCCATCCATCCATCCATCCATCCATATCTTTCTCTATATATATTTATATCAGTTTCTATTTACATAATTTCAGTTTATCCATCGAACATCCATTCATATCTGTATCTTTATCTTCAGTATGTCCATCCATCCATCCATCCATCTATCCACCATCCACCCATCCGTCCATCTGACCATTTGTCCATCCATCCATCCATCCATCCACACATCCATCCATCCATCTATCCACCATCCACCCATCCGTCCATCTGACCATTTGTCCATCCATCCATCCATCCATCCATCCATTCATCCATCCACACATCCATACATACATACATCCATCCATCCATCAGTCCATCCATCCATCCATTCAAAAACCATCCTACATAACAGTTCATCTATCCATCCATCCATCCATCCATCCATCTAAAAACCATCATACATTACAAACATCCATCCATCCATCCGTTCGTCCGTCTGTCCATCTATCCATATCTCTCTCTCTATATATTTATATCAGTTCATCATTTCCATTTATCTATCCAACATCCATTCATATCTTTATCTGTATCTATATCTTCAATATATCTATTCATCCATCCATCCATTCATCTCTACAGATATATATTCATCCATTAATTCATATCTATATCCACCCATCCATCCATCTATCCATGCATCCATCCATCCTTCCATCTATTCATTGAGTAAATTTATGCTTTTTAGGGTATTTCATTATAACCATAGCAACATGCTAATGCATTTCAGAAATGGGCTTTGAGTGTTCTAAATGAATCCTACAATCAGTCATAAGCTCAGTTAGGATACGGCCTGAAGCTGGCTGCATATGTAGGCAAACACTTCAAGACAGCTCAGATTTTGGAATGAAATCTTAGCTTTTTTATTCATGGTTGGAGACTTAAAGCTCCTTTGGGCAGAAGTGTTGCCTGATGTAATGAGATGTTGTTTACGTATAGTGGTTAATGTTGTAATCTGATGATACAGCCCTCTGGGAGACCCTCTGGGTCTAATGTGCATTGGTAATGTATCAGGCAGAAGCTATTACAATTTATATAGACTGCATAGGGTTAGGAGGATCCTCCAATAGAATCAGTTTGATTCATTTGTTTGGATAAAAACCTTATTTTGTGTTTGCAAAGATGGAGAGTTCATTTGGTTTTTCCCTCGCTGTAATGAGATGGTCTCTAGATTATATCACTGGAGAGCAAACATAATTCTGGCAAACAGAGTGATGTTCAGCCCTCCAAAGCCCTAATTTCTGCCATCTCACAGAGAGATTCAAGGTTACTGCTTTTCTACTCTGAGAAGTCAACATGTCATATTTGAACAAGCATTTGAATAGGATCCAAATGAGAGATTTTGTTTTAAGAAGGATAATTTAGTCACGCTGCAATTTAGTCCTAATAGGAAAAGAATGTGAATTGAGTCACTCAGGTGGAGTGTTTTTGGGAAAGTTAAGCAAATTAAGCCACAGCAGGTTGATTAGATCTCATCAGAGAGATGTCTTCTCTGGAGTCTCGCTGGCTTATCAAGTAGCGTCAGATGTTTAGACTCAATTAAAGAGAAAGGAATGTTGCTTAAAGGACTTTGGAGAGTGCTACTTGTGCTGAATGTGCGCTCCAGTTCACTGGGTGTAATTCACAATAGTTTAGTTCGAATATGAGGATTAAAAAAAATCAAAATGCTGAGAAAATGTAAAGTTGTTTAAATGACGTGCTTAGTCATCTATATTAGTAATCCAAAAATACGTCTTGATATATTCATTCATTCATTTTCTTTTCGGCTTAATACCTTTATTACTCTGTGGTTGCCAGAGCGGAATGAAACACCAACTTATCCAGCTTGTTTTATGCAACCTATCACTGGGAAACACCCATACACTCTCATTCACACACATACAGTACGGACAATTTAGCGCGGAGAACATGGAAACTCCCCACAGAAATGCCAACTGACCCAGCTGAGGCTCCAACCAGCGACCTTCTTGCTATGAGGTGACAGCGCTACCCATTGCGCCACCACTCCGCCTGTTTTGATATATTTACAGAAGGAAATTTACAAAATGTCTTCATTAAAGAGGATTTTAAAATGATTTTGGCATAGAAAAAAATTCTTTAATTTTTACCAAAACAATGTATTTTTGGCGATTGCCACAAATATACCTGTGCATATATACCACTAATATAATGATTTTGTGATCCAGGGTCACAAGAGCGCTCACACACACACGCACGCACGCACGCACACACACACACACACACACACTAGTAAATCAATCATATAAATAATTTTCTATAATATAGTTTATATATTTCTTATAAATAAAATCGGTATCACTTTATTTTCAGGGTTCCTTAAACGCATTTTGTTGAATTTAAGTTACATTGCATTTACATGCTAACTATTTCTCATTAGATTATAAGTAGACTGTTAGGTTGGGGTTGGGGTTAGGGTTAGTGTGTTGACTTGTACTTGCAAAGGAGCATTTTGAGCAGATATTAAGCAGACAGTCTACTAATACTCAAATGAGAAGTAATTGGCATGTAGTTGCAATGCAACATTTAGTCAACAAAATGTGCAATAGGAACCATCAAAATAAAGTGTTACCAATAAATCATGCATCTTTAGATTATTTAGATTAAATGACCATGGTGCAGCATTAAAATAATACTTAAATACCATTTTACATCTTTATAATTTCTTACAGTACAATACGATATGTTACCACTATATCAGCAATCGTTTGTTTTATTCATTTAAAATATAATCAAAATCTGTGTTGGGCAAGCTACTTGCAAAATGTAGTGAGCTAAGCCATTAGCTACTCTACTTAAAATGTAGCCTAACTACACTAAAAGCTACCCTCTGGGAAATGTAGCAAGCTAAGCTAAAAGCTTCTTGGCAAGCAACATCTAAGCTATATTCAAAATTTTCATTTTTAAATCAAAGCAACTTAAATTCAAGTCAGTCAAATCTTAGTGATCAATAATATTGTTCAGTTCAATTATTTACTGCAAATAATCTGCTGTACTGAACAGAAACAAATTATAGTATATAACAGCAAAAACTAAAAATCCAATAAAACCAGGTGTTACACATTTAAAATACCCAGGCTCATTCTGAGAACGTAGTCCCGGGGACGTTTCTGGAGACCGCGAAATACGTCCCGGGAGGTACGTATTTGTGCAGTTTTTGTTTTCGCGAGTCCGCGAGAGGCCGCTGTGCGCGCTTTTTCCCGCGCCGTTCTCGCGTAAACCCGCTAGAGGCCGCTGTCGAACGACCTTCCGCCCGTCTGCCTGTCTTCATGACGGAATGATTGACTGTGCGACCGGCCAATCGGCTGACCCACCCTCCTCCGTCCCCAAACCCAACCAACGACGGTTCACAAAAGCCGTCCAGAAAAAGAAAAGCCCTCGTCCGGTTTTTACCACGTTTTCGGATTTTGACCACATTCTCACCCTGTGACGAACTTGTTCGCTTCATTTTTTGGATTTTGTTTTTGTTTTCTTACCTGATTCCTGGAACCGCTCTTCCCCGGACTCGAACCCGGTCGTCGTCGTCGTCGTGGTCAGCCCCTCTCTGCGCCTCGAGTACACGAAGACCTAACCGGACAAACTGGTTGCAGCGGGAAAGCCCTCCACACGGAGGCGAGGGAACGGCGTCACACCGCCCCGCAGCGTTCGTTTAAAAAAATGAAATGCAGCCGTACGTACCCCCGGCTACGTATTTCGCGGTCTCCAGAAACGTCCCCGGGACTACGTTCTCAGAATGAGCCTGGGTTGCAATTTATAGTTAAGGGAAATAGTTAAGAATATTGAATTATTCATTGAAGTTTCATTAACTATCATGAATTAATAGTAATTACCATAGTATACTTTAGCCTATAAAGCCTATATTACTTTATAACAGTAATATATATATATATATATATATATATATATATATATATATATATATATATATATATATATATATATATAAAATTAAAAAGTAACACAAGTTAAAGCATTTCACTATTCATTCATTCAATCATTCATTCATTTTCTTTTCGGCTTAGTCCTTTTATTAATAAGGGGTCGCCACAGCAGAATGAATCGCCAACTTATCCAGCACGTTTTTACACAGCGGATGCCCTTCCAGATGCAACCCATCTCTGGGAAACATCCATACACACTCATTTACACCTATACACTACGGACAATTTAGCCCACCCAACATGTGCCGCATGTCTGTGGTCTGTGGGGGAAACTAGAGCACCTCATGGAAAACCCACAGGAATGAAGGGAGAACATGCAAACTCCACACAGAAACGCCAACTGACCCAGCCGTGGCTCGAACCAGCGACCTTCTTACTGTGAGGCGACAGCACTACCTACTGCACCACTGCGTCGCCCACTTTACTATTGTGTAATTTAAAAACATTATATATATTATATACTATAAATTACTAAAGTATTTTTTGAGCACAGCATCAGAATGAATGTTATTGCATTTTAACATGTACTTCTCGAGGCAGGGGCGTAGCAACCGGAGGCGACGGGGGGATCCGTCCCCCTCACTTTTAGAGACAGACCATTTAGAAACAGGTGACTAATAATTAAATAAACATATGATCTCATACAGCCGTCCCCCCCACTTTTAAAATGTCCGCTACGCCCCTGTCTCGAGGTATGCTCACGAGGAATCCTGAAATAACTCCTCTCCCTCAGTCATCTTTCCATCAAGCAAATGTCTTGTGTTAGCGACGTCACCGACCATTTACTTTCATCAGCACAGCTCCTCACAGCTCCGTGAATGTCAGTGCCGTCACTTATTGATTCGTGATTTGTAAATGTAGCTTGTGTGGACGCTACTGCGCTACTTGACTAAAGAAATAGCCTCGCTACTGAAAAGCTATTTGATTTAGAAAGTAGCGACGCTACTGCCACGATACTGAGAAATGTAGTTAAGCTACTGTAGTAGCGTTACTACTTGTAGCGACGCTACTGCCCAACACTTATCAAAATTAGCATGATGACTTTTTCCTTTGTATATTTCTTTTTACATACGGTCAGAATAAGCATGTTTTCATCTTTTTAATGAAAGCATCTGTCATGCTAAATGACCATGGAACATTTATTATGCTTTAAATATATTAAAACTCAATAGATGAATCTACAATTTTAATTTAAAAACATCTAAACAATATTTAGATCCATCTACAATAAACAAGCATGCTGATTTTCATTAAAGAATGCTCACTTTTCTCTTTCCTTTAGAAAGCAGCATCGTTCTTTGAATCGGCATCATGAGCATGGCTTTGGGCGGTTTGCTAGATTTACAGACAGAATGATGGGTTACAAACAAAATATGCCCTGAAATGTTCCCCTATGAGCACTAGATAGACTCATTGTGGATTTAAAAACCATTTAGAATCACGAAAACAGGCTGTTTATAGGTAGACATAAACAGGAATCGCTTAAGGAATGTTCAGCTGGCTGCATTTGGTGAAATGTCTGCTTTGATCTGCTTTCGTGTAAGTGGTTGAGTGGGTAAATGCTCCTTAATTCAATTTAAGGAATCGAGTCTTTAAAATCCCATGTAGATTAGGAGGAACGTGTCCCTTCTCTGAACTTGGGCAATGAAACAAAGCCGCTTTGTAGGGGAATGATCTAACTAACTAGTTACAGTTACAGGCCACGAGTTTGACCTGTGATCTGGTAATAGGTGTGGGATTTAGACATTTCTGAATGCGTTTTAATATTGAGATGGTACCTAATGCATGATGGGATTTCTTCTAAGTTTATCTGTCATGTATATTTAATGCAGAGGATGTGGTGATACTGCTGCTCAGCTTCAGGCGCATGATTTGTCAAACTTTATGGCTGTGGCTCAGTGAGACCTTCCACCCATAAAATAACATCAGAAAATTCACGTCTAACATTTGCTTTTACACAGAGACTCAAGGTGAAGCTTTTTCAGTAATGGCACTTTTTAATTAGGAAAACATGAAGTATTGTACTCATTGTGCATAATGTCTTATCATAGTACATTTCCGCAAGAATACAATGCTAGAACATACGCATAATTATATAAGAAATGATTTGGTATAGAAACATTTCAGATGCTGTAGTTATAGTTGGACCAAATGTGTGTTTTTTTCGTCAACCTGGAGGAGAATTTCTTTCGTTATGATGTTTTTAAAGAACAATACAGTTTTATGTTGAATTCTCAGTGTTAGTGTTACACAGTGTCACAGTGGATTGTGTTAGTGTTTTTGGGAGAAAAAGTAAGTATGTATAATAGGTTGCAATTTTAATTTGACTATAAGTCAAATAGCTACTCTAAAATGTTCACATTATATGTTAAAGGGCACCTATGGTGAAAAATCTACTTTTCAAGCTGTTTGGACAGACATATGTGCATGTATGGTGTATAGACTGTCGTATTGGGGTGATATAAACACACCCAGTCTTTTTTTTTCAATTTAGCCACATAAAAACGGTGGACCAATTGGAGCGGTTTTCAGATCGAATATCGATCGTTATCGATGCAACTGCACAACAAATATTCATTGGTAAAGTTCTTACTGTATTTCTCACAAACACTACGTGAGATCTGCTTCCTTTAAAGCTGCGGTCACACTGGGCTTTTCCTCCCATAGACTTCCATTCATACGCACGCGAATGCCTCAGACCAGAAATGCAGGGTCATGCGTTAAGTTTCGCTGTTAGCTGCGGTGCAAAGTTGAAGTTTGGTGAACTCTGACCTGCGAAACCACATCACTTGACTGCGTGAGACCAATCGAGGATCAAAACAGAACCTCTCTGGACAGAAATTTAAAACATGAAGCAATCGCTAGCTTTTTTAATGTCTAATAAGCTTGTTTAATCCCTCCCCTTTTCGCAGCACCGCACAACAGAATTTCGCACACACAAAGCCCGGTGTGACCATAGCTTCAGTCTGTCTGAAGCAGAACAAGCTTTGAACCATTCTGTGAGCAAGTAAAAAACTATTAAAAAACCACTCACTTTAGAGGCTTAAATTCTGGCTAAGAAATGATCTGGCATGTGTTTAACAATCAGAATGTGTGATCTTCTCCCAGAAGATGTTCTCGGTCAGAGTTTAGGTGGGTCAATTCTCAGCTGTACCATTAGAAAACAGCACGGTTTTCAAGAAGGAAGTGATTTAGCCAGTAGATGCGGCACACCCTTCACCTCTGTCTAACCACAGCTTCCCCGAAACACGTTCTCTCTGGATTTGTTTTCTCTTGTTCTGCCTGTTCTTCTCCTCCTTGAAATGATGTCTGTATCTCCCTCTCCATCTCAATGAGTCTTTTGTGACTCCTCCGCTTTTCACTTCTGTTTACCTTGGCTGAGATCGGCTCTATTTTCTGTATCTCGCTCTCTTTCATTGCCCAAGGGTCTGTTTTTTGTGCACAGGAAGCAGTTAAGCTTGCGTTGGAGAGTCACTCCGATAGTGACAATTACTCTGGATGCAGGACCTTCTTATGAAAACAGTTTAGACGCCACACACGGAGCTTTGACATTCCATGTGGACTTTGTCTTATCCCTTATAAAAATCTTCTCAAGGAGGGCTCTTTTCTCAAACCCACATCCTTTTATTTGGAGGAGGAATGTGGCTCCCACCCAGAGGATGCTTGGAGGTTGTGTCCGAGGGCCATTTAAAGGCATGATGAGGCAACTTCAGTCTTGAATATGTTTTAAATAAACTATTGAATGGATGTTTATTATTTCGAGAAAGAAGTTCCTTGTTAAATTGGTTTCTTGGAGCCTGGCTGTGGGCAGGGAGCATCTGTAAGGGGTAGGGGGTCTCCTTTTGCTCTGTCGAGAGCTATTAAAGTGATTCATTCCGAGAGTCTCTCCACTTTGCAGACTGTACACAAGCTGAATACAAATAGAGGGTTTATGGAGTTTCTACTTCACATTCATCAGGTCAAGCTCGCTGCCTACTTGTCTGCTCCGGCATGTCATGATCAATGTAAATCTTGGCAAAATAAGAGAAGGAAAATTGCGTGAGTCACCGAGGGCCTTAATATGTGTTGTGCTCTAATGCCTGCCATATGTTTGCAAGCAGCCGTTCAGATTTGAATCGAGAATGTTTTTTTAGATGGCAATTACATTTCTGAGTGTGAATGGAATTTAAAGTGAGGTATAGCAAACTGGAGGCAAAGTTGTGTTATTGAGTGTAGTTTATTTTTGACCTATGACTACAAAACTGTGGATGGATGAAAGGATGGATGGCTGGATGGCTAGATATGGATGTATATATGTATGTATGGATGGATGGATATATGGATGCATACAGATTGATAGAATGACAGATGGATGGGTGGGTAGTTGAATGGATGGATGGATAGTTACAGATTGATAGAATAACAGATAGATGGATGGACAGGTTAATGGATGAATGGATGAATTAATAGATTGACAGTTCGATGGACAGATGAATGGATGAACGGATGAATTAATAGATTGACAGTTAGATGGACGGATGGATGAACGGATTAATTGATAGATTGACAGATAGATGTACGGACGGACGGGTGGATGGATGAACATATGAATTAATAGATTGACAGTTAGATGGAAAGACAGGTGGATGGATGGACAGATTAATTAATAGGTTGACAGTTAGATGGATGGATGGATGGATGGGGGAATGGATGAATTAATAGATTGACAGTTAGATGGACGAACGGGTGGATGGATGAACGGATGAATTATTAGATTGACAGTTAGATGGACAGATTGATGGATGAACAGATGAATTAATAGATTGACAGTTAGTTGGATGGATGGATGGATGGATGGAGGAATGGATGAATTAATAGATTGACAGTTAGATGGACCAACGGGTGGATGGATGAACGGATGAATTATTAGATTGACAGTTAGATGGACGGATGGATGGATGAACGGATGAATTAATAGATTGACAGTTAGTTGGATGGATGGATGGATGGATGAACGGATGAATTATTAGATTGACAGTTAGATGGACGAACTGGTGGATGGATGAACGGATGAATTAATAGATTGGCAGTTAGTTGGATGGATGGATGGATGGATGGAGGAATGGATGAATTAATAGATTGACAGTTAGAAGGACGGATGGATGGATGAACAGATGAATTAATAGATTGACAGTTAGATGGACGAACGGGTGGATGGATGAACGGATGAATTATTAGATTGACAGTTAGATGGACGGATGGATGGATGAACGGATGAATTAATAGATTGACAGTTAGTTGGATGGATGGATGGATGGATGAACGGATGAATTAATAGATTGACAGTTAGATGGATGGACGGGTGGATGGATGAACGGATGAGTTAATAGATTGACAGTTAGATGGACGGATGGATGGATGAACAAATGAATTAATAGATTGACAGTTAGATGGATGGACGGGTGGATGGATGAACGGATGAGTTATTAGATTGACAGATAGATGGACGGATGGGTGGATGAACGGATTAATTGATAGATTGACAGATAGATGTACGGACAAGTGGATGGATGAACAGATGAATTAATAGATTGACAGTGAGATGGACAGACAGGTGGATGGATGGACAGATTAATTCATAGGTTGACAGTTAAATGGATGGATTGATGGAGGAACGGATGAATTAATAGATTGACAGTTAGAAGGACGGATGGATGGATGAACAGATGAATTAATAGATTGACAGTTAGATGGACGAACGGGTGGATGGATGAACGGATGAATTATTAGATTGACAGTTAGTTGGATGGACGGATGGATGGATGAACGGATGAGTTAATAGATTGACAGTTAGATGGATGGACGGATGGATGGATGAACGGATGAGTTAATAGATTGACAGTTAGATGGATGGACGGATGGATGGATGAACGGATGAGTTAATAGATTGACGGTTAGATGGACGGATGGGTGGATGGATGAACGGATGAATTAATAGATTGACAGTTAGTTGGATGGATGGATGGATGGATGAACGGATGAATTAATAGATTGACAGTTAGATGGATGGACGGGTGGATGGATGAACGGATAAGTTAATAGATTGACAGTTAGATGGACGAACGGGTAGATGGATAAACCGATGAATTAATAGATTGACAGTTAGATGGACGGATGGATGAACAAATGAATTAATAGATTGACAGTTAGATGGACGAACGGGTGGATGGATGAACGGATGAATTAATAGATTGACAGTTAGTTGGATGGATGGATGGATGGATGAACGGATGAATTAATAGATTGACAGTTAGTTGGATGGATGGATGAACGGATGAATTAATAGATTGACAGTTAGATGGATGGATGAATGGATGAATTAATAGATTGACAGTTAGATGGACAGGTGGATGGATGAATGGATGAATTAATAGATTGACAGTTAGTTGGATGGATGGATAGATGAATGGATGAATTAATAGATTGACAGTTAGATGGACGGACAGGTGGATGGATGAATGGATGAATAAATAGATTGACAGTTAGATGGACGGATGGATGGATGAACGGATGAATTAATAGATTGACAGTTAGATGGACGGACGGGTGGATGGATGAATAAATAGATTGACAGTTAGATGGACGGATGGAAGGATGAACGGATGAATTAATAGATTGACAGTTAGATGGATGGATGGATGAATAAATAGATTGACAGTTAGATGGACGGATGGAAGGATGAATGGATGAATTAATAGATTGACAGTTAGATGGATGGATGGACAGATGAATGGATGAATTAATAGATTGACAGGTAGATGGACGGATGGATGGATGGATAAAAGAATCAATGGACTAAAAACTTTGAATAAACTGGATAGAAAAATAGATTAATGGATAGGTAAGTAATAGAAAAAATTGCTTCATGTGCACAATTCAAATTCAGACCAACTATACTCAGCTACTTACTTTACTTTCACTATAGCTCTGTCATCATTTAGATCATATCCCATGGTTTTATTTCTTTCCGCCTATTTCCACTCTACTGTCCATATCCAGGTCTGCATGTCCTGTTTTCCATTCCATCCACACGGAGAAGTGAATCACTTAGAGAGAGAAAACTGTCTCACACAGATATAGTGAGAGCTCAAGGGATGGTGAAGAATAGTAGTTAACATAACCAGGGATGGAGTATATCAGTGCAGTGTATTCCGGCTTTAATTATGATGAATGAGGAAGTGTCTCCTCGTGGGTGTGAAGGGGGCCGCTGGGGAACAGGCTGGAAGGAAACCTCCACTCATGGGCTTCTTTTAGATCTCTCCTTTCCTCTCCTGGGTATTTCTGCTGCATCAGGAAATTTTCATTCTCAGGAATGTTCTTTACCTTCCTCATCCATCACACCTGCTCATGGTCCCGGTCCCCTGTAAACCTGGAGCTGGTGCAGTCACATGGCGAGGGCCGGCCTGCTGTTGAAACACATGAAATAAGACATCCATAAAATTACAAGCGCTGGATATTGATTTCACACATGCCCAAGGACGTACTTGGCAATCTGTCATCTATGGTGAAGTTGCTATAATTGTGCTCACGGCATTCTAATATGCTTGAATAAATCACTAGAGTTATATTTTCCTGCAATATTAAGATTTCGCTCCCTAGTTTTTGCAGTTTTATGACACACTGAGAAATTATGTATCACGTTCATCTTCTCAAGGCTTAAAAACCTTTAAATCATGGGAAAATATCATTCTTTTCTAAATAATTATCTTTCTTAGTTAGAATTGCATGCATAAAATAATAAAGACAATAATAATAATAATAATAATAATAATAATAATAATAATAATAATAATAATAATTATTATTATTATTATTATTATTATTATTCTACTGTGAATTAATTTCATTTCCAATTACTGGGAAAATCATTTTTCTTCACTGAAAAAGTTGCTTCTTTGGGGAAAATTGAGGTTTTCAATAATAAAAAGTAGTTAATGCTTAGATATTAGATATCTTTATTTTAAAATCACCAATTTTATTATTTATTTTATCTTATTTTTATTATTTCTATAAATTTTTTATTATTTAATTTAATTTAATTTATTATTATTTTATTTTTTATTATTTTTTTATTATTTTATTTTATATATTTTATATTATTTGTTTATTTCTATTTGTGTTATTTATTTTTTTATTATTTAATTTTATTTATTATTAGTTTATTGTTTTATTGTATTTTATTTTATTGTTTATTTTTTTGTTTAGTTTAGTTTTTTATAATTTTTTTATTTTATTTTCTATAATTTTTTATTTTATTTTATTTTTATATTTTTTATTATTTTATTTTATTTTTTCTTTTTATTTGTATTGTTTTATTTTTATAATTCAGTTTATTTTATTTTCATTATTTTATTTAATTTTTTAATAATTTTTATGAATGACTAATAACAAATACCACAAATATTCCTAATAATATATTTTATTTTTGAGATCAAACATCCCCACCTTGACATAGCCTAAGGTAATAGAACGTACCAAGCATATTAATAAGCATGTACTTTTTATTCATTTAAAAAAGAAAAAAAATCTGGAAGAAAACTATCACCATATGTTTTTTGAGAACTTGGACAGAAGACATGCATTGTGGCCGACTATCTGTTGATCTCTCAATAACCTAATCTCGCTGATATCAGTAATACTGCGACTTTTAATTTAGATTAATAAAGCCATATAAAGGTTTTGAAGGTCAAAGTCAATGTCAACCAGTTGGACAAAGATATAGAGATATTACGTTCTGACAAAAAGCTACTATGAGACAGTAGAGAGAGAGAGAGAGAGAGAGAGAGAGAGAGAGAGAGAGGAGAAGTAAATGAGGGAGGAGAAGAGAAGGAGAGATGAATGGAGGATGGGCAGAGAGGTGCAATCTGTGCTGTTGGCACTGCTGGTATTTAATGCTCCTTCTTCTCATTCCTGCACAACAGATGGCAAATCAGCCATGGGTTCCCAAGTGGTCTGACTGGCATTGAGCAGGGCTGGGTCGTTTCAATGCCGCCGCGAGGATAGAATTGCCATTTAGCACATGGAAAACAAACATTCTTTAAAGATTTACTGAAGTATTTTTAAAGTTCATATTGTACACTTACACTGCATTCTCAGGATGCACTTTTACTGTACTATTAAAGAGGCTGTTTTTGCTGCCGCAGTAAATTACCTTGTTATGATTGACTACCCTTTGCTTACTGGTGTATTTCACACTGTTTCTGAGCCCTTAATAGGCTTATATATGTTAATTTGCTCATGATTATGACTTTTTTTTAGTTTCCATAATTGTCCTGGTTTGGCCTGG